>NC_079314.1:53607600-53907878 GCF_029931775.1 Euleptes europaea
GAGCCGGCTACCTGAAACCAACTTCCGTTGGGATCGAACTCAGGTTGTGAGCAGAGCTTGGACTGCAGTACTGCAGCTTACCACTCTGCACCATGGGGCTCTGTTTTGGGTGGGTGTTTAAAGATTTGAAGGTTCATAAATCCCCATGTATGGATGGCTTCACAGCTGAATAGTGTTAGATCTTTGTTGATAGATGAGCCAATTCCATTCAATTAGGTTGGTAATCAGCATCCATGGAGAGCTCAAGATCTCCCTCCACTAATGCCTTCCCTTTCAACATAGGGACCCAGAGGGAAAGTAGTACAGCCACTTTGACTATTACACTCGGACACCTCCAGGGCTTTCCCTCAGGCAGATTGCAGGGGTGGAAAAATGCTCTTAAAAGTGGGTTTCTGCAAGGAAAGAGGGACACACACATGCACATACCACCACTGCCACTGGAACACACAACGGCATCTTTGATAACTTCCTATCAAAAAAGGTGGAAGAGGAGGGACTAGAACCCACACCTCACACACTGCAGAGCATTTCTTCAATGAATCGTCCAAAAGGGTCCCCAGGAAAAAGACACAAAATAGGCCTTTTGGAATCATCCATCTCCCCCACTGCCAAAATCAGCCATATGTACCTGGGCAAGATATACTGTAGAGAAGGGGATAGTGAAGCTTAGCATGCTTGACATCACATGAAACTGCTTTCTTGCAAGTCAGACGTTTGGCCTAACAAGGCCAGTATTGTCTATTCTGACTAGTAGTGACTCTCCAGGGTCTCCAGTAAAGTTCTTTCATATCATCTCCTACCTAATCTTTCTAACTGGAGATGCTGGGGATTGAACCTGAGACCTTCTGAATGCAAAGCAGATGTTCTGCCACTGGACCATTGCTTCTCCAGTAGCTGTGTTGTGTCTTTTTCAGAAAGATATTAGAACATACATGAGAAACATATTAATACCAAAGATATTAAAATAGTAGACTGTCTTTTCTTTTACCACAGATGGCTGAATGCAAATAGCTACTTTTATATGACAATTGACACCTGACCAAGTATTAAATTGTATCTGCAATGGAAGAAATGCCACCTGTTATTTGCTACAAGTAAGGTTACTAGCATTTTCATGGGAAGAGAAATTGTTGCTAGGTATATATATATATAAAAAATAGAAACACAGAGGCACACGCCTGAAGTAGCAATGAATGGCTGTAGACAATATCAGTCGTATTGTGTTCTTAAATGAAACATTTCAGTTGACGTTGGGAATAATAGATCAGGAAATGGTCATTTGCTTCCTTATCGGAAAGGCAGCACAATACGTTTATATTTATGTTGCACCTGCTGATAGGAGACCACACATGCCTTTTGTTCTATAAGACAGAACTGAAACAGCCAGCCCTACACAAGCACTTTCGGAATGATGGGGAAGAGATCACCACCCAAGTAGTAAACAGATACAGGCTCCTCACTGGGTTTCTGCACCTCGTGAACTGATTCAGTGAAACTGATTGTGAAAACACAATTTGATTTCACGGTATGAAAAAATACAAGTATAAATGGCTTGTCAGTGTGGAGTGAGTGGAATCTGGGCAACATGACAGGAAGAATCTCGGGCCTGTGGCACAACCCAACCTTTGAATAATAGCTCACAGTTAAAGAGCATTTTACAGTGTTCAGTTCCCTTCACATATATAATCTTTTGGTAATACTTACAGCATTCCTGTAAGATAGTTTGGTCTATTTTTACTCCTGTCCTGCAGGTGGAAAGTGAATGGTGTGCCTAAGATCACCCAGTGTGAGTTCAAAGCTAAAGCAAAATTCAAACTGAGAGCTTCTTCATTTGTAGCTTTCTTAAGCCTTATTCAGACAGTCACTGTTCTGTGTGAAAAGGGGCAACAGGCATTCTTTCTTCAAAAAAAAAATCTAGAGTTTCATTTGCATGTACCAAATCTGGACATGCATGGACGTACATGTTCACACACATGATGACTGTACATATCTGGAAAATCATAGCTATCTAACATGCTCCTATTACATGTGATTAGAGAAACAAAATCTATGGTGAGACCACACTTGGAATACTGTGTACAGTTCTGGTCACCACACCTAAAAAAGGATATTACAGAGCTTGAGAAGGTGCAGAAAAGAGCAACCAAAATGATTAGGGGACTAGAGCAACTGCCCTATGAGGAGCGGTTAAAACGCTTGGGGCTGTTTAGCTTGGAAAGAAGGTGGATGAGGGGAGACAGATGATAGAGGTCTATAAAATTATATTATGCCAATAAAGGTTATCTGATTCTGATTCTATAAAATTATGCATGGTTTGGAGAAAGTGGGCAGGGTAAAGTTTTTCTCCCTCTCCCATACTAGAATGCGGGGTCATCTGCTGAAGCTGGAGGATGAGAGATTCAAAACAGATAAAAGGAAGTATTTTTTCACACACCGCATAGTTAAATTGTGGAACTCCCTGCCCCAAAATGTGGTGATGGCTGCCAACTTTGAAGGCTTTAAGAGGGGAGTGGACATGTTCATGGAGGAAAGGGGTATTCATGGCTACTAGTTAAAATGGATACTAGTCATGATGGATACCTATTCTCTCCAGGTAGGGCTGTTGAAAAAATATTTGGTAAAGTTCGGCTTCGGCAAAATTCAGTCCTTTTAAATTCGGGCCGTGCCGAAGTCCGAACTCCCCCACTTCGGATCCCCGAAATTCAGCGGGAGATCCGGAGTTCGGGGAAAAATTCGGCCGGGTATTTGAAGTGCTGGGCACCGCCTACTGAAGGCGTGTGTGGGGGGGGCGTACAATAGATTTGTGCCTCCCGGCCGGGAGGCACAGATCTTTTTAAAGGGGCCCCCCGCACGCCTTCAGGGGATTTGTGTCTCCCAGCTGGAAGATTTGTGTCTCCCAGCTGGAAGGCGCAGATCTGTTTAATGGGCCTGAATTCGCCGAATTTATTCAGGAACACCCCGAACTCGCCGAATTCATCTCCCTGTTTCCCCCCTTTTTTGTGTTGGGTTTAATCCAAACCGAAAATCTGCCGAATCAGGGGAAATTTGGCTGTTTTTCAGTTCAGGCCAAACCGAATCAACAGCCCTATCTCCAGGATCAGTGGAGCATGCCTATTATCTTAGGTGCTGTGGAACACAGGCAGGATGGTGCCGCTGCAGTTGTCTTGTTTGGGAGCATTCCTAGAGGCACCTGTTTGGCCACTGAGTGAACAGACTGCTGGACTTGATGGGCCTTGGTCTGATCCAGCAGGACTTTTCTTATGTTCTTATGTTAAAACTGAAATCTGAATAGAGCTTTAATATGTCAAGTGAGGTGTTCTTTTTAGGAACCTTGTGAGTCAAACACTGATTTCTAGGCTGTACAAAGTATCATGGCCAGTGGATGAAGGATGGAGCTTCAGGAATTTCAAGTCTGGATATGGGAAGTACTGAACTAAGTGCCCTTCCATGATGGGGGGGAATAGGACTGTGTGTTCAGATATGCTGAACAGAAAAAAGGTGCTGAAAAAGTCAGGAAAAAGCCGAAACAAAATTGGCTTCAGCTTTTTTGGCTCCAGCATATCTCCCCATCATGGAAGGGCACTTAGTTCAGTACTTCCCACAATTTTGTAATTGCCTCCTCATGGCACCTATTTTGTGACCTTTGGGGCAAAGGGGGGGATTGATCCCAAAGAGGATGAACCACACACAGCCCATTGAGGAAAATTGGGCCACAGCTTTTATTGGCCACAACTGCAGGAACATTGGCACAGCATGGGGATGGATCCCTGCATTGGATTACCCACCTGCAACCTGATATGACTCCATCCCCGCAGCCTGCCTACTGAGGGGAGAACCGTGGAGTGGCAAACATGGGATCCACCTGGCTGCAAGCTGCTGCAGGGTTCCTCTTCCACTTGGTGGTGAGAGCCAGCTGACAGCTGGGCATGTCACTGAATGGCCCCCACCCTCAAGACCCTTTAGGGGTGTCCCCAAACAGGGGGGCACGCAGGCATGCCCCCCAACTGGATCTGTCCCAGTGCCCAAACCACTAACCAAGCTGTGACAAAGTAGAAATAACAAAATATCAAGCTGTGATAAAAGTAGAACCAGAACGACATACCAAAATACCCATAACGACCAAACCGAGGTGGGGGGGGGAAGCTACTGACAGACAGGGCACAGACTCGGCAGCTCCCGGCTATATAGGGGAGGGTGGGCTGACATGATGAGCCTGCTCAATGGATTCACATGGCCCCCTGTCCCTTCCGGCCAGCACCTAGGAGGGGCCACCCAGCCAGCCCACACCCACCACTGCAACCCCACTTCCAAGGCCACACTGCCAGCCAGATCGTGCTGGATGAACTCCTCTTCCAGCCACCCACCCCAAGCCGCAAACACAGCCCCAGATAAGTCTGCAGCTTTAGGCTGGCATTAACCTAAGACTTGGTGAACTGAGGCCTGATTGTACTGCATGTTCAGCAAGCTTCCCATGTGAACCACTAACCATATAATCATCTCCGTACAAACCAGTAAATTTCATAATTTCTTGTGAGGATGGCATTCACTTCCAAACAATCAGAACCCTGTTTTACAAATGCAGCATTAATGTTTAGCCTTTACTTCTGAGGTGTATTATCTTTGCTTTTAGTCAGAAGCCAGGGCTCCAGTGATGCATGTGCCATATTGTTTGAGCTGATAATGAGAAAAATAGCACACAGGAAACATCCCAAGGAGCACACAGTTTTATTCATCTATCAGAAAGGGCATTGGTATAGTGGCCCCTCCTACACATTCCAAGTGAAACAGTAGCACACTGTGATTGTTCCTAAGACGAGCAAGCAAGCAAACTCCACCTTAGATCTTCATTATCTGTCCTCTAAAAGTTCAACAGCAGATATAATAAGTGCCATTCTGAAATAACTGTTGTGGTCTAACTATCTACACTGTTAGCCTGATATAAAATTGCTTATATAACAACGAACCATGCACTAGTTTCGCTCCCTAGTTTTCTTCCTCTTCATTTGTACATAATGCTGTGAGACGTTCTTCTTGTGAAGCTACACATATCAAATTATAAAACAGGGTTTCCTTTTATATTTTGACTTCCAAATTTGACATGCCAGTAAGGGCAACACATATAGGGAGCTGAAAATGATTTGTTGTTCTCTTGTAACTGTCCTAACCTGCATGTCCCTGTGTTGCCATAGAATGGGATAGCCTCATTCATGTCATTTAGAGGTGGGCAGGGAGCTGTTCCTGTTGGCAGAAGAGGATAGAACTCACAATAATGGGTTTAAATTGCAGGCTGAAAGGTACTGGGGGGGGATTACAGTAAGAATTGTTCGACAGTGGAATCAGCTACCTAGGGAGTTGGTGAGCTCCTGCTCACTGGCAGTCTTTAAGCAGAGGCTGGACAAGTACTTGTCAGGGATGCTCTAGACTGATCCTGCATTAAACAGGGGGCTGGACTAGATAGCGTGTATGGCCACTTCCAACTCTATGATTTTATGTGAAGATGTTTCCAAATGTTTTTCTTCTCTTTGAGAACTAAACCACTGTAGTGCATCAAAAGGATTGTGAGTAGTATGCACTCAAATGTAACATCTGAAAGGATTCATAAGTTGCCACCAGGAATAGCAGGAAATGGTTTACAGCCTTTATAATAGTTTCTAATTTTTTTAATCCTGTTGTCTTCAGAGACAAGCTAGAACTCAAGCAAGAGAACATTGGACATGACTTAAAAGCCTTTGCTGCTTAATGATTTGATTAACAATACAGAGGACTTATGCTCGTACTCTCAGATGGGGATAGTAGGTTGATAAGCCTTCTTTTAGCATTATGGGTATGAGCCTTAACCCTTACAGATGGAGGGATTCTCACAGCTCTCAGGCCATTCCAATTTCTCCCTTCCTTTTCCCACCTTGGTACCAGTACAAGGACATGGAACCTAGAGGATAAGAATGCTATGCATGCCTCTCTCATGCCTCCCTTTTGGTAGGTCAAGTTACTCAAGAGTTCATGATTATTGGGGCAGGGGCCTATTAAGCTCTTTCATAGTTAAAAACAAATATGAATGCTTGGCGGAGAGTGCGCCTACCCCTTCTAAATCAACGGATTCTCCTCTATTGTCTCCCTTTGGTAGTGTGGGACTGAATAGTAGGGGTGTTCAGCTTTCTTTGGTATTTTCCAGGTTCAAGTTTAATAAACCTGGAAATTTTCCAAAAAAAGAAAAAAAAGAAAAGCCAAATACAATAGATTTGGCTTATAAAATCCAAACTAAAAAAATAGAGGCTCAGAGCTGAATTCTGGGCTTCCCGCTGGGGAGTTCAGATCAGTGGGGAGGGAGTGAAGATCAGGCTGTCTCTTGGCTGGGAGACAGCTGTGGTCTTTGGTTTCCCTCTCCACGCTAGTCAAGCTTTACATGGGGCTTGGCTGGGGTGGGGTGGGGAGGGAGTGAAGATCCTGCTGCTTCCCGGTCAGGAGAGAACGACAATGTTCAGTTTAGCCTCACTGCAGGTTCTAGAGGTCCTGGACTTCGGAGCAGGTGGTGACGCTAAACAAAAAAGGCACAGTTTAGTGTCACCACACACTTTGAAGTCCAAGACTTCCAGAACCTGCAGTGAGGTCAGTACAGCCAGCCAGCAGCAGGCGAGTGAGAGAAGAGGGAGGGGGAGATGGAGGAGGTTTAAAATATGGTAGCGGGCCCAAAGCAGCCTGAATAATGCTGAATTAATTTGGCATTATTCAGGATCCAATTTTGGCTCCCATTTACTGCTGCCATTTTTTGGCCAGCAAATTTTTGGCCCCCGCCGAAAAATACTCAAAAGGTATTTTTTGTGGTTTTTTAGGTTCTGCGTATTGATATGCACACCTCTACTGAATAGTCCTGATGTAAGTAATCAGCCACATTTGACTTCTGACTGTCTAGAAGAGGGATCACCAGAGAACAGTAATTATGCATTATTAGCTAGACAGACAATGCTGATAACCCAGACTTAAAAAAAATTATCAGAAGCTGGATTTTATTGCTCAATGCTGTTTGAGGTCTACACAATTTATTCTATTGTTTAAAAGAGTTGTTGATTACATATGTATATATAAAGAAAAATATGTATATAATATATGGGGGTGTCATTTTGTACTTTTGCCCCCCTTCAAAAAAAGTGTAGATCCGGCACTGTCTGCACTTCAACCCTAACTCAATAGACAATTCTATTTTGGTATTTCAATTCAATCTAAGGAAAATTCTAGCTCTGTTTTGTGATTAAGGCTACAATCCTATGCACAATTGCCTGGGAGTAAGTTCTCTTGCATATAGTGGGGTTGTCTTCTGAGTTGACATGCCTAGGATTATGCAGTATTTTAGCCTGTGCAAGATACAGGGCTAGTTTTAGTTAATTGGTCGATTTAGTCACTTCTTCTCTTTCCGATGGAACACAAAGAATCCTACAACAAGTAAAAATACAATATGCATATAAGTATGTATTTGCTACCAACTTGCAACTGACTTATGGTGACCCCAGCAAGGGGCTTTCAAGGCAAGAAAAGGTTGTTTGCCATTGCCTTTGGGGTTTTTTTGTTTGTTTGTTTGTTTTGTTTTTTGCAGTCTTCTTTGTTGGACACTTATCCAAGTACCAATCCTGCTTAGCTTCCCTGCTTAGCTTTTATATATATACAAGAAAAGAACAAACTGTATTTTGGGTCAGTCCAAACATTGGGCTAGTTGTTCAAGGCCACATGATATGAACCACAGGCTAAGATCCAAGAGAGCCAGCGTGGTATAGTAGTTAAGAGCGGTGGTTTGGAGTGGTGGAGTCTGATCTGGAGAACAGGGTTTGATTCCCCACTCCTCCACATGAGTGGTGGAGGCTAATCTGGTGAACTGGATTTGTTTCCCCACTCCTCCACATGAAACCGGCTGGGTGACCCTGAGCTAGTCACACTCTCTCAGCCCCACCTACCTCACAGGGTGTCTGTTGTGGGGAGGGGAAGGGAAGGTGATTGTAAGCCGGTTTGATTCTCCCTTGAGTGGTAGAGAAAGTCGGCATATAAAAATCAGCTCTTCTTCTTCAAGTGCCAAGAGCTCTTTGAATCTTTCCCTTCAGCTCACGGCTCTTGGCCATGCTCTAGATACACACCTGAGACAGGAAGAACAAACAAATTCATAGGTATGAAGCTACAACTGGCAACAGCATTCCTCCCAGCCTCCCCTCCCTTCCTTTAAAATGCACAACAGAACAAAACGTGGAGAGAGAATAACAGATTATTGCTTTTTCTAAATAAGAGTATGTTTATGTATTATTCACTTTTTGTAGCAAATCTCTATTTTAATGCTGATTACTTGTGAAGCAATATATTGTCATCTGTGTACTCTTTGGTGTGTGTTCGGTTTTTTAAAAAAATATTGAATACAAACTATTTGACTGTACCATTATGAACTCATTGCTACTAGTAAAAAAATAAGCTTGTTAACAATGTTTATTTTTAAAAAACAAACAAACCTGGAGAAGCCATTTTGTTTCACCGGCACAGCAATTTGGATTGTGTGGTAGCTGACAATTCCAACATCTGCTTTCAATTCAGCCCTACCAACTGCTGCAACAGCAAAGAGAATTGGTTCTTGTAGGTTATCCGGGCTGTGTAACCGTGGTCTTGGAATTTTCTTTCCTGACGTTTCGCCAGCAACTGTGGCAGGCATCTTCAGAGTAGTAACACTGAAGGACAGTGTCTCTCAGTGTCAAGGGTGTAGGAAGAGTAATATATAGTCAGAAAGGGGTTGGGTTTGAGCTGAGTATTGTCCTGCAAAAGTATTGTCCTGTAAGTATCAAGATAATGTGCTAATGAGGGTATGGTATGTTAATATGGAACCATTGTATCCTGAAGTGATCTGTTAGTGTGTGTAATCCAAAGCTAATCTGTATGGCTATTGTTGAATGTTGTCTTTGTCTGGAGGTTTTTCAGGGCAGGAAGCCAAGCCTTACTCATTCTTAAACTCTCCTCTTTTCTGTTTAAGAATGAGCCTTACTCATTCTTAAACTCTCCTCTTTTCTGTCCAATGGACTTTCTAAACCATCTTAATAATATCCATCCAAACATTCAGTTTACCATGGAAAAGGAAATTGAGGGTAAAATCCCATTTCTTGATACCCTTGTCATCCGTAAATCAAACCTTCAGTTAGGTCACAAGGTCTACCGGAAACCAACTCACACAGATCGCTACTTACACAAAAACTCCAACCACCACCCCCGACAGAAAAGAGGAATAATCAAAACATTAATGGACCGTGCAAGACGGATCTGTGAACCACAGTTTCTCAAGGAAGAAACTAATCATCTAAATCACGCACTGCTAGCAAACGGCTACTCCAAGAATGAAATCAGAAGGGCCATTAAACCAAACAAAAATCAGAAAACTCAAGAAAAACAGTCTCCCATAGGAAAGGTATTCTTGCCATTTATTAAAGGAGTCACTGATAGGATGGAGAAACTTTTGAAAAAACATAACCTACAAACAGTGTTTAAACCCACCAAGAAAATACAACAAATGCTACGATCAGCAAAAGACAAAAGAGACCCCCTCACCTCTGCAGGAGTATATCGTATACCTTGCAGCTGTGGAGAAGTTTACATCGGGACCACAAAACGCAGCATACAAACAAGGATAAAAGAACATGAAAGATACTGCAGACTTGGCCAACCTGAGAAATCAGCAGTGGCTGAACATGGACTGACACAAACAGGACACAGGGTCTTATTCCAAGACACTGAAAGACTGGACAATTCTACCAACTATTTTGTCAGATTGCACAGAGAAGCCATTGAAATTCATAAACATCAGCACAACTTTAACAGAAAAGAGGAGAGTTTAAGAATGAGTAAGGCTTGGCTTCCTGCCCTGAAAAACCTCCAGACAAAGACAACATTCAACAATAGCCATACAGATTAGCTTTGGATTACACACACTAACAGATCACTTCAGGATACAATGGTTCCATATTAACATACCATACCCTCATTAGCACATTATCTTGATACTTACAGGACAATACTTTTGCAGGACAATACTCAGCTCAAACCCAACCCCTTTCTGACTATATATTACTCTTCCTACACCCTTGACACTGAGAGACACTGTCCTTCAGTGTTACTACTCTGAAGATGCCTGCCACAGTTGCTGGCGAAACGTCAGGAAAGAAAATTCCAAGACCACGGTTACACAGCCCGGATAACCTACAAGAACCAATGAACTCTGACCGTGAAAGCCTTCGACAGCAAAGAGAATTGTTTGCAAAGAACAGAGTTCCATCACATTAATTAAGATAAGGCAGATCTCAGAGCCAGCTTGGAAAGCCTAATTCAACAAACAGTAAAATGTGAAGATTAGATAAGGGCTGAAAATACCCCTCCCCCCCCCAAAAAAGGAAAAGAAATAGAGAATAATGAGCCTGCCAAAGTGAAGAGTTTTAAATTCTCATTGATCTCATTGGAAAAAGTGTAAATACATGCTTCATTTCAGGTGGCTCGTGCCCACATAGTTTATCCCAAACATAGGTAATATGTTCATAACATGAGGCCATGTTAAGAATGGTGTTTTACGGAGTAAGAGGACTTTGATGTGTGAGCCATAGGAAAAGGAATAGAAAAGGGAAAAGAGAGTATTTATTGAACTGATGCCATCTCTTCCCCCAGGGGCCTATAGATGACACCAAATATCATTCTAAGAAGTCAGTGGAAATCAGCGGTTAACTTATAAAGTCTTGGAAGTCCTGAGCACCTCAGTGGATGTCTGTCATCTCATCCTTGAAGATTCAGCAGCTAAGTCTGCCTAGTAAATGTCAGGATGTGACATCACCCCATGGGTCAGGAATGACCCGGTGCTTGCACAGGGGACTACCTTTACCTTAATATGGCATCGGTCAACAAGTTTCTTTGTGCCCACTTTAGGGTTGCCAGGTCCCTCTTCACCACCAGCAGGAGGTTTTGGGGGCAAAGCCTGATGAGGGCAGGTTTGGGGAGGGGAGGGACTTCAACGCCATAAGAGTCCAATGGCCAAAGCAGCCATTTTCTCCAGGTGAACTGATTTTTATCGGCTGGAGATCAGTTGTAATAGCAGGAGATCTCCAGCTAGTGCCTGGAGGTTGGCAACCCTAGCCTACTTCCTTTTCCCAAAGTGCCCCTTCCACAGAGTTAAAGGCCACTCCTCACTTTCCTCCAACTCACTGGAGCAGGAGATTTCAGAAGTGCCCAGGAGGCATCACCCTTATGTCTACAAGGAGCACCTTTTGGGAAATAGCTACTTTGGTCACTGGAGAAGACTTGGACCTCCCAATATGTTATGATTGCCCCCCACGGCAGGCTGCCCCAATGATTTGACCATGATGCCTACTACCTGTTCTCAGAAATCCAACTGTGCCCAGAGAACCTCAGGTCTAGATAAAAGGTTAAACCTACAAATGGTTCTGAATCTCCTCTACCCATTCTGGAACTCCTTTGTAATTGAAGTCTGTATTAGGGTAAATTCTTACATTAAATATTGTTTCTCTCTACAAAATCGCACACCTATCCTGGCAATTATTAAAGACAATTATTAAATGGTGAATTTGACATGGGCATAACTTTGATGAGGTGAACATGTATCTGTAGAAGTGATTGCATAGAAGCACTAATCTGTTAGCCACTTGCTGTTCTTTGCTTTTTGATTTTGGACTTTGTTCAAACCATTGGGCCTGCCCTTTGTGTCATAGCTTTCACCTCCTTGCATTCTATCATCTTTATCTTGCCTTTCCTCCACAGGCCTCAATAAAGTGTACATGGCTCTCCCCCATTTTATCTTCACATCAACCCTGTGGGGTAGGTTAGGCTGAAAAAGAGAAATCAGCTCAAGGCCACCCCTATAAGTAAACTGGGATTTGAATTTGGGTCTCCCTGATTCTAGTCTAGCACTCTAACCACTAGACCCCACCAATCAATAATCAAGATATATATCAGCACATACACTAATTCCGGAAATAATTTCAGAAATTCTCCACATTAAATAAAAAAGAATATGGATTAGAACTCGGAGCAGAGAACACAATGGAAAACAATGGTAAATCCACTTATCCCTAGTATTTTGCATTTGGGTAGCCATAGCCAAGCACAAAAGGCTGAAGATAGAATCAGATTGTCATCAAGAGTACACAAAATCTTCCATGAATCTTTTACATACATACAGAGTTGTCAATAACATTTAGTTATTATGCTTGAATAACATAGTTATTCCATTCATATTTTGTTTTTGTTTTTTTATATTATGTGCATTTCCTAAGTCACTTTGATCTCTCTGGATGGGAAAGAAAAGTGAAATGATTACGCTCTTACACGGAGAAACAAAACAGGTGCAGCTTTGCATAGAGTGAAAATGCAGTGATGGGCAAGAGTTGTATGAAGTTTTGCATGTCGCACATCTGTAAAAGGTAAAGCAGGCCCATCAGGAAAATATGGAAATTGAAGCTGAAAATAGATTAGCGGAGATACTATCAAATTTTTCAAGTTGGCTGGCTCAGCTTGAAAATCCACATTTTGCTTTTATTTATTTATTTACAAAATGTATATCCTGCCTCTCAGATACTGGGCCACTGAGGCAGCTAACACAAAGCAGAGCATTATAAAAACCCATCATAAAATCAGTTAACAATGCAAATATAAAATATGTATTGAAAACTGCAAATATAATGTAGGGCCAGAAGGAGAGGTCTGAGGGGACACAGAACAAAGCAAAGTCTTCACCAGCCAGCAGAATACAGTGATGGAAGCGGACAGACAAAGATCCTGGGGGAGGGCTTGCCACACTTTTGGTGCTATGACCAAGAAGGCCCTCTCTTCTCCTCCTTGCCCTGCAAACTGGGGTGGGGGGAGCAACGCTTCTATTCTCCCGACTGCAAAGTGCAGAGAAGAAAGAGTTTCTCTCCTTTTCTCTACAGCCCAAATTGACATATTGGGATGGGAAGAAAAGAAGCAATCTGTTTCTCTCCACCCTATCCTAAGACCAAGCCAAAAAAAGAGTTCTTGGGCCACAGAGAACAGGATCAATTCCCTCTTTTCTTTACAGCCCAAACTGACAGATTGAGGTAGGGAGAAGAGAAGGGAAATCAACTGATGCTATTCCCCCATTTGCTGCATTTCAACAAGTCTGGGACATTTACCAATTCATTTCAAGCATTTCTACCCCAGCTTATCTCCTTGGACTCAAGAATCTGGCTTTCAGCTGATACCCATGATCAGCCGGCAGTTGGCTCCTGAGTGCTAAAAGCAAAACTTGTTTCTGTGTACAACTTCTAAGTTTTTATTGGGCATCCAATGAAGCAACAGATTCAGTATGGACAAAATGAAGTGCTTTTTTACTCCATGGATAATTGCTTTGTGGGATTCACCACATCATTATGTAGTAATGGTCACCAGAATATAGGGCTTTGATAGGGGTTTGGATGGATTCATGGAGGAGAGGTCCCTCATGGGCTACTCGCTATAGTGGCTAAGAGTGCCTTCACACCCAGAGGCAATGAATATTTGAATACCAATGTTAAGAGGCAACATTAGGGAGAATTATTGAGGTCACTGAGGCTGGATTAATATATAAACTACTAAGAAGATTTATTTATCTACAGGTTCTTGTAGGATATCCGGGCTGTGTGACCATGGTCTTGGTATTTTCTTTCCTGACATTTTGCCAGCAGCTGTGGCAGGCATCTTCACAGGAGTAACACTGAAGGACAGTGTCTCTCAGTGTCAAGTGTGTAGGAAGAGTAATATCTAGTCAGAAAGGGGTTGGGTTTGAGCTGAGTCATTGTCCTGCAAAAGTATCAAAGGTAATGTGCTAATCATTGTCCTGTAAGTATCAAGATAATGTGCTAATGAGGGTGTGGTATGTTAATATGGAACCATTGTATCCTGAAGGATCTGTTAACATGTGGAATCCAAAGCCATGCAGATTAGCTTTGGATTCCACATGTTATCAGATCCTTATACAATTGTATCCTGAAGGATCTGTCCATACTGAAGGACCATACTGAAGGACCATTGTATCCTGAAGGATCTGTTAACATGTGGAATCCAAAGCTAATCTGCATGGCTTTGGATTCCACATGTTAACAGATCCTTCAGGATACAATGGTTCCATATTAACATACCACACCCTCATTAGCACATTATCTTGATACTTACAGGACAATGATTAGCACATTACCTTTGATACTTTTTGCAGGACAATGATTCAGCTCAACCCAACCCCTTTCTGACTATATATTACTCTTCCTACACACTTGACACTGAGAGACACTGTCCTTCAGTGTTACTCCTCTGAAGATGCCTGCCACAGCTGCTGGCAAAACGTCAGGAAAGAAAATACCAAGACCACGGTCACACAGCCCGGATAACCTACAAAAACCAATGAACTCTGACCGTGAAAGCCTTCGACAATATTTATCTACAAGTTTTAAAAACCAGCAGCAAAGGTCTCCAAGTAGACAAAGTAGAAACCTGGCTGAGGCACAAAAAATTAAAGTGGTTATGACTTTAACCACTTTAAAAATTTAAAGTGGTTTTCTGCAATGCTTCCTACAATGCTTTCAGGCGCAAATAGACATTTATTGACAAGTCACTAGGTTGGATGCTCTCTCACACTCAGGATTCCACCCACATCAGCCTGCCCTTTCCCCAGAGTCAGACTAAATTGTACAAGGTCTGCTCTTCACCAGAGACAGGCCTAACAATCAAGCACTTTTTTCTTTCCCAGAGATAGAGCTAAACCATTCTGCCACTTTACCAGGCAGAGCTACCCTTCACTCTGTCTGCTCTTTTTCCTGAGCCAGACCCAAGCCGTCACTGCTCTCTCCCTGAGGCAGAACTGAACTCTCCTCCTGTGTTCCCTCCAACACCTCATCCCCCTTCTTGAAGGCGATTGGATGCTGGAGCATCACTCCCATGGGCTCATCTGAGTGGCTGATTTTCCCTTCAGGGCCAGAACAGCCTCCTGCCCATCACATTACCTTATATCCTTGTCCATATTTGTGACAACAAGGTATTAAAATACTCTGCTTTTCTTGACAAGGTAGTTTTTTGTCAAATATATCCAAGAGGACATTTTTGAATCCTGCAGTGAATTTTGCCCCACCTTACTTAGCTTTCTCAATTATCCTAACCAGAAATGGCATCTGTAAGCCATCCCCTTTAATACTATTCTTATGAGGGGGATAAACTGTTTAAGATGAATTTATGCCTGTCATACATCTCTTAGCAGTATAAACCTTCCACTGAGAACAATTTTATAAGAAGGATAAAACCAAGTGGTGTGAATTGTGGGGGAAAGGCATTTATGGTGCAATCCTAAGCATGTATACTCAGAAGTAAGTCCCATTTGACCTCAATGGGATTTACTCTTTAGTAGGTATGTTTAGGATTAAAGCCATACAGGAATTATTAGCTAGAATACAACTGGTCCATTATATTTCATAGTAATCTCCACTTATGTCTGCATTTGAATGCTGAAAAGTGATAGCATACAGACAGCTCCAAAGGAATCTCATAAAAAACCATCCATGCAGGTTCTACCACCTTGCCAGCTTAGTTATTATAAACATGGTCTTTGTACTATCAGTCACGGAATAATGATTGTCTCATTCAAAGGGAAAGAAATCCAAATTTCTGGGAATTACATTAAACAAATGTTCATTTAAATGCAAATGGTTAACATTTCACTTACTACTATGTATTGCAGAGTGAAATTGGATTAGAGAGCTAAAGATGACATTCTTTGTTACAAGGTAGCTTAGCTGTTTTGCAGCAGTTTTTCATTATGTACTCTTCCTTCCCAGTTTAAACCAATTACAATAAAGTTATGTCATTTGTTCACTTTGGGGGGGGGGTGTCACCATATAGATCCAAATGTAGATGTAAAGTCCAGGAGGAGCTACTTGATCGTATAAACAGACAAAAGCCAGAATCCCCACTCTGCCACAGATACTTGCCGGGTGACTTTGGGGTAGTCACTCTTTCTTAGAGTAACCTTCCTCACAGGGTTGCTGACCCAGTGCTATCAGTTTACAGCAGCATTTTTTAACCATTAACTCACTTAACCTTAACAATAAAGACTCAGACACAGCTTATTAATTTTTTGGAGGAATGGCCACAACTTTTATTGGCAAACAGCTGTTTTGTGCCTTGGCATGGCATGGGAACTGGATGGATATCAGCCGCCTCCTTGCGGACTGATGTAACCCATCCTCCCAGCGATCCCGCTGGGAGGGGTGCAAAGGATGGCAGAGCTGGGAAATCACCTGGGCTTCAGCCACTTGGTGGTTCCCCCGCCACTTGGGTAGAGACTCTCCTACGCTGCCCCCGAGTTGGGCACCCAGAGCCAAACCTCCCCCAAAACCCCTTATTGGGGTTCCCAAAATGCAGCGAGGGGCATGCAGGCCCCTCGCCCCTAATAAGCAAATCCAGTTCCATGCCTACACCGCCAAGTTGTGACAAAATTTAACAAGTAATCAAACTCCTTAAATGAGGAAAGGAAGGGTGGGACAAAATAGGAGACGGGCTCAAGCAAGCTGCTGACCCGCCCCTCCTTTTATGCTGAGCTGGAAGACCGGAGTGAAAACTCCCCTCCAGCTCTGCTTTTTTCAGCCCGGTCTGGCCAAGCTTCCTATTGGCCCTTTTCAAACCCCTCTGCTGGGGAGTGATTGGGCTGAGCTCCAGCAAGCCCCAGGACCCGATGCAGCCCGGCCAGGACCTTTTGCCACCAAAAGCTGCAGCCCCACCCCAACTGCTGCCGCTGTTCTCCTGCACAGGGCCCCCAACCTCGGCTCCGGGTGAGTCTGGAACCGTTAGATTGTAAGGATAAAATGAAAGAGAATGGTTTTGTAAGCCACTTTGGGCGTCACTGGAGAGAAAAGTGTGGTATAAATACCTAAAAAAATAACTGCAACACATCTTCAATCTACAATAACTGGCATATAACAATGGATAGCTGTTTTCTTATTAATTTTATTAGATAGAATATAAGAAGTTATTTGGGGGAGAGCAGGGAACTAGTAACAAAAATCACAGGAATCAAACCTGGCCTTCAAACCAGTAAGGCTTAATAATGCTTTGATTCTTCAGACACTTTCAAATATTTCTGATTTGAGTTCCACTGAAACCAAATATTCGATGACCCTTCCCCTAAAATGGTTTCATATTAGAATTCTTCAAATCCAATATTTCACACACACATTTTTGCACATCTGGATTTCATGTAGCAGGGCACTGCATCATGGTTGTGTACTGGAATTTGGCATGTTCACAATGTCATTTGTTCCAATATTTAAAGATGTTCTGGTATCAAATTTCAGATGGAAAGGTGCATTTTGTATTGTGCGTACATGTACTTCCATATGAACTACTCAAGTTATCTTCAGAGGCCGTGCTTCAGGTGCCCCCACCACCTGAGGCTAGACAGATGGAGACCTGAGAACAAGCCTTCTTGGTCATAGCACTAAAACTTTGGAACTCACTTTACAGGGAGATTCATTTGTCTCCCACTATCACTGTCTTTTTCCGATAGAAGAAGACTCTTTTGTTTTGTTTGGCAGACCACCAATAACTGTTGTTGGCCCTTCTCCCTGGTTTTGATATTGTGTGTTTATGTGCATATTAATGTTTTTATTTAATTGTTTTATGTCTTATATTTTTTAATGTTTTTTAATGTTCAAATGTTTTCATGTTTGTTGCCTTGGGGACCCTATTTGGTTGGAAAGGCTGCATGAAAATGTTTTAAATTAATTAATTAAATACATTAGCTATACATAAAATATATGCAGAATGCTAATTTACAGACCCAGAAATAATGTTGAAGTGCATACATTTCATGAGGGGCGGGGGAATCAGTGGGGGGACACAAAATGATCCAGAAATAAACAATCACTATTTCAATTTGCATATGGGAGAAACAAATCAAAACACAGGTTTGAGGGATCCAAACGATATGGATGAGAAACCTGAAATCATCTCTGATAACTTCTGGAGATCAAACCCTCATTAAAGGACCACAGTAGGGGAGCCAGTGTGGTGTAGAGGCTAAAGTACTGGACCTTGATAAGACCTGGGTTCAAATGCCTGATTAGACATGAATTTCACTGGGTGATGCTGGGCCAGTCACTATTTTTCAGCTTAATCTTTGTAAAGGGGATGGGGAGACACACTGTATGATGACCTGAACTCCTTGTAAGAAGGGTAGGATGACAGTGTAAGAGATATTCTTTATTTCATTTTTATCCTGCCTTTCTTCCCAATGGGGACCCAAAGCACCTCATTTCATTCTCCTCTCCTCCAACAACCCTGTCAGGTAGGTTAGGTTGAGAGAGTATGACTGGCCCAGGGTCACCTAGCAAGCTTGCATGGCACAAGTGGGGATTTGAACCAGGTCTTGTAGATACTAGCCCGACACTCCTAACCACTACAATTGGATGGTCAAGTACCTCCCCCCCCCCCAACTAGAAAGGTAACATCTAGCAGGGAACAGAGATATGAGGGATTTAAGGTGACAGAAAGACTTCAGGAAACACTTCATTGACCTGTCCTGACCTGGTTGGTAGGAGGAGAAAGAGAGATGATAAAACTCCAGGGAACAAGGAGGAGGCTCTTTTGAGCTGATTCCATCAAGGCAGACAGAATTCTTACCTGATAGGTAGGGGCTCCTTCAACAACTCGCTAGCCTAATTTTTGGTCATGTGTGAAAAGATAGTAATAAATCCGCAAGCTATTATGAAGCTGTAGGACACCAGGGTGGTAAATTAGCACTTTGCAGGAAGTCACTGGTGTTCATCCATTTACGGCTTTTCTGGGTATGGGGATTTCTGTTTGCTATGCAACTGTAAGGCACAGAGCCTCCATCCATAAAAGATGCAACAACAGCCTTATAAAAGATTATGGGAATTAATCAAACCTTCTGGAATTTGCCTTGTATGGTTGGAGAAAGAAGTAAGGAGGATGTCTGATACCGGGGGACAAACATGTTAGTGTTAATGATGCACAGTCAGTCATGCTTCCTTGTTGATGTCTGGAAAATGTTGTTTAGGCTGAAGAGTGGGGTTTTCTGGAATCTATGGTCTTTATTTATTTATTGCTGCTTGTGTCTTTTTTTTCTTTTTTCTTTCAGGCAGGATGCCCAAAGAAACCAAGGCGCCTTCTATGGAATAATAAATGTAAGGATTTATACTGGAACATTTTATGGATTGTGAAGGTGACTCCAGATGAACTTCTGTGGCTTTTCAGCTGCTGTTGCTCATACAACTGGACTACTTGTATAAAGAAATAAAGTGGTTGAATGTAATGTGTGGATCAGGCTTGAGGGGCCTGGTTAAAAAAAAAACAGCAAGTTGTGATGATAGATGAGAGGAGTTCATTTAATTCTGTAGCAAATCAACAATGGGGTGTGGCTATTAGATGTTTTCAAGTGGGGACTTGTAAGAAACTTGTGGGAGCAGCTACCCAATGCCCCCACCTTCCTTTTCTCCTCTCTTCCCTTACTTCTCTCAGTTTCTCATCCTTTCCCCCTTCTGCCACCCCTTTCTTACTCTGTCTCCTCCATGCCTGTCACTTTTCCTCTCTTTCTGCCCTCCACCCATCTCTTTTTCTCTCTCCTACTCCCCGCCTACCCCATCACTTTCTGTGCCACATCACCCTCCCCATCACCTGCTTCTTCTGCCCCCCACATCAGCAGTGGGGGGAAGACACTCCCACACACACCCCTGCTCCCTGCTCCCCCCCACCAGAGCAGCAGTGGTGGCAGTGGCTCTCCTGGAATCACAACAGATCTCCCAACTACAAAATCAGCTCCCCTTAGGGTTGCCCGCTCCAGGTTGGGAAATTCCTGGAGATTTGGGGATAGAGCCTTGGCAGGGTGAGGTTTGGGGAAGGAAGTGACCTCAGCAGGGTATAATGTTTTGTAGGTTCCTCCCCTCCTCAAGCCCCACCCTCCCCAGACTCCACCCCTCAAATCTCCAAGAATTTCTCAACCTAACTTCCGGTGTTGAGCTGGGCTGAGTGCTACGTCTTCCCAGGGGCTCCTGGGGAGTATCCAAGTTTGCGTGTAATTTGGGGTGTTTTATCGCACCCCACTCCAGCCCTTGCAAGTGGGCTGAGAGGCAGGAATTCCCTGCAGCCATATATGCGGTTTGACCTCCTGAATACTCCGAGGGAGTTCTACCAAGTCCCCCGGAGTTTCAGACGTTTGGTCCCGTGGGCACGAAGGGATTGAAATCGCCAGCGCGCAACTTCGGCTTTAGACTCTACCCTCCAGCACCTTATAAACATCATAAGGACTACATTAAGATTAAAACCTCACCTCCGGGCGCCCAAGTGAGTAGATAAGAAACCTTCGTTTTTCACTGGCGTTATCGAATAACAGGGGGTTGAAGAAAACATTCCTGGTAACCCTCTTTCTCCCTTAATTGAACTGGATGATTTTGCTGCATGAGATCCATCAGACAAAGCAGCAGGAGCCTTATCAATCTGATCAACTTAAACTAAAACAACGAGCTTGAATGATTGACGTAAGATCTGCCAATCCGACGCGTTCTTAAAGGAAGGGGAGGGAGAAATCTCTGAGAATTTGCATGAGGTAAAAAAGATCCTCCAGTCACGTTTTGCAACAAAGAGGACTCTTTGACCGGAAGACTCTGTGCTTTACCTCTCCACTGCTCTACAAAATCAACAGGAAGAAGGTCGTAAGACCGGAAATTCGTCTTACTCGTGTTACACCAAAACCATTCCTGAAGGTAATAACCATAGAGAAGAGACGATAGAAGGTCCACGATGAGGCAACCCCTGGAACACTTCCTGGCTCAGCCGATCTAGAGCGTCTGGTAAAACTCGTTGGTATTTTCAATTTAAAAAAAAAAGTTTTTTTTAAGTTTAAATACTTATTTTTGCAACCCGAAAAAGATATTAAGTTGGTCAATGAAGCATTCTCTATCAACTACATGCAATGGACTCCTGCCAGATGACCATCAAATTTAATTAAGTTATATATTCTGGAACCTCTCCCTGATCTGGCTAAATATATAGCCCTGCTCTTATGAAATCAAAGGGAATTTTACAGAATTCAACCATGGAAAAAAAAGTACAGGACATGCTTGCTAAACATTCTGAGGCGACAATTAAACAATTAAAACAGATTTCAACACAGATGGCTCAATTGATTTCAATGATGATGACTCTTGACCAATCATCACAGGTATGTAATCAGAAGTTGAATCTGGTTACAGAAGACATAAAAGTCTTGAAAATTCAAACGATGACTACAAATACAGACATACAAGCAATGGACTCTTCTGCCCAAAAAGTTATGAAAGAACACAAGGATATAAAGAAGAAGACAGAAGTTCAAGAAAGTAACCAGCCGGCGACAAAGAGATCAGACATACAAGAAATGGACTTTTCATCTAAAAAAGTCATGGAAGGACGTGTGGATATAAGGAAGAAGAGAGCAGGTCAAGGAACACAGATTGAAGCCACGATGAAGATGAAGCCCAGAAAGAATCATTTTTGGATACGCACCTTGCCTGAAGAAATGAGAGAGAACAAAGAAATCCTGTTCCCATACCTGACTGGCTTATTTCAGTTACAGAAGGAAGTATTAGACCATGGTTAAAGGATGGACTTAAATATGATTGCTGGATTGGAAGGCTTTGACAGTGTGGACGGGTGGCATGGCTATTAATGAAGTAGTGGAATTAAGATTAAGACATCACTTTTGGATTATATAAATAAGTCCTCCTAATATAGATTATTGATTGATATAAAGGTATACTGGAATGGGTGGACTTTTGATATGGATCTGGGATATGATTTACACTGAAATAAGATTGATTAAACAGGAAATATCCCCAAAATACTGGAGAGAATGTTGTTTAGTATGATTAAATTTATGTTATAATGGCTGCAATTTGATGCAGCCAAATGGAAAGGGACAAAGGTTTCAGAATAAAGGGATTAAATCATTCTAATGTTAGAACTGGTGGAGTTGGAGAAACTAGGGAAAAGGGGAGAATTGAAGGAATCATTGTGATAATATACAAGATCTGGGAATAATGGAAGGTTACTTTTTATTCTGATCCAGAATGTAAAACTTTATAAAACATGAAACTTTAGAATGAAATTAATGCTAGGATCAGTACATGTTAACGAAGGATAATAATACTTTATTAAGAGGTAGATGGAGGTGATGGGGAAGTTGTTATATTTTTATGTTTAATGGTAATTAAGACAACAATCAATATAATTGTGATTGTGATACTATTTTTACACTGTTGTCAAAATTATGGAGAATTTATAGTTTTAAAAAATCAATAAAATTTATTAAAAAAAAAAAAAGAATTTCTCAACCTAGAGTTGGCAACCTGATCTCCTTTCTAGGCTCAGTCCCTGCAATCGCCAATTAAAAGGATCAGGTTGTAAGTGATTCATTCAATGCCATGAAAGTATACTATAATATACACTACTATATTCCAATACTACAATAGAAAAAGCAGGGCATTGCATTTCTTGGAGCTATGACTCAATGACATACAAATATTCCATAAAACATTGTTTCCAAGATGGTCCCATGCCATCTTATCCAGGATCTCTTGCATCTATACCCTCTAGGCTTTCTCTTCTGCTAGTCTTGAGCATCTTTATTTTCTGGGACCATGTGAAGCAGTTTGAAAATACTTTAGGAAGTTCTTGTTCATGAAAAAAAACCATCATCTCATACAGTGCTTATTATCTTTTGAATTTCAATGTTCTTTTATGATATAATCTACTCTTCTTACCAGAGCAAACATCCCTCTTAAACCTCTGAATGTTATATCTGAATCAGCTCCACTTATTGATGCTTTTATTAGGATTGTGAAGAAATATTTTTAAAGTAATGGCAGCAAAGCCACAATCTTTAGTGCTGCAATAAACAGATTAATTTACCCCTCGAAGCTGGAAGGGACACTTCTTTTGAAGAATCATGGCTTATGCCAATGTTAGAATAATGTACTCCCCCCACCCCGTCTTCTCTTTCTTCTCTTAGCCTTTTTTGACAAGTGTTGAACACAGGTTACAGAGCCTTGTTTATAATGACATTCCACCTACACATGAAGGAGCAAATAAAATATTTATCATATTCATCTCCTTCTCTTTGCTCAAGGACTGGCAGTAAAAAGTAGGTTGTTGTTGGTTTTTTTTTTTTGGTTTTTTTTTGCATAATGTATATCTGTTAGGATTAAAATGTCAAATGAATGTATGGTGTTCTACTTGAAATGTATGGGTTTTGAGACATGTTTCTGAATAAATGGAGAGCTGTCTTGGCATTTCTATGGAAAAGCAATGCTCAACACTCTGTCTTTCTCCTCTATATTTCCTTTTTTGCAACGGCTTATTTCAATCTGTAGTTGCTTCCCCTTGTTTTAAGAGGGGTGTGCTACTTACTGTTTATCAAATGTATGTACTTATCAGCCTGATTTAGCATTTCTGATCAATTCCAAAATACTTTCTAAACTTGTTGGGATTTCCCCCCGTACATTACAAATTATATTACTGTTATATTACATATGCAAAGTATCAGATGAAGCAAATCTAAATAGGACTACTCAGAATCTTACTGCAGGTCTATTCAGTGGGGCTTATTCCCAGAAAACATTCTTAGGTATGAACTGCTAATCTCTGAGAATGGGTGTGAGGATAGATGACTGTAAAAACAACAACTACACTATATTCTTGTCTCTTCTAGTGATGCTGGAACAGTACTGGACATATTGTATGTTGAAAAAATAGAGGATTTTCAGAATTCAAATATCTGGAGAAAAATAATTTGCCATGTTCACTTTGATATAAAGCTTTGTAATGTCAAATAAGCTGGGCATATACATAGAGATGCAGACTTCAACATCCTATCCGGTGGAGTAATGTTACACGTGGTTCCACTACACATCTATAGGTGCCCATTCATTTCTAGGCTGTTGCATTTGTATATCCCAGTCAAATACTATTGTGATAATACCTGTGACTTTAAAAAGAGGTTTTGTTTGTTTTCTTTCTTTATAGCTTTTCTTGCCCAGACTCAAGGTGGATTATACTATGTGAAATCATACAATCAAATAGTGTGAGACATCCAATAAACAATGCAACTGGACTAGGATTCAGACTTGATATATTATAAGCAAATACAGAAAAATGAATTATAAATGTAGAAGACAATGCAGTAGGAGTAGAGTTGCCAACCTCCAGGTACTAGCTGGAGATCTCTTGCTATTACAATTGATCTCCAGCCGATAGAGATCACCTGGAGAAAATGGCCACTTTGGCAATTAGACTCTATGGAATTGAAGTCCCTTCCCTCCCCAAACTCAAACTCTGCCCTGCTCAGGCTCTGCCCCTAAAACCTCTCGCCAGTGGTGACAACTCTATCAGTGATCCATGATATTTCCAGGATGTTTCAGTGGGCAAAAGGCCTTGCTCCATATTTCTCCCAGGCCATTGTCTGGCAAGAGCAGTCTGCACTCTCTGATATACAGACAAAACATGGCCTTGAAGAGCATTCAGATGTCCCCAGTCTGTCTGTTTGTCAAGTGCCGTCAAGTTGCTGACTTATGGCAACCCAGTAGGGTTTTCTAGGCAAGAGACAGAAGAGGTTTGTCATTGCCTTCCTGTGCATAGCAACCCCGGAATTCCTTGGTGGCCTCCCATCCAAGCACTAACCAGTCACTGTCTGTCTCAGCTAAATGTACCTCGTAGGGTTGTTCTGAGGATAAAAGAGAGGACAGAACAATATATGCTTCCCTGAGCTCCTTGGTGTCTCCCTACTGATAGTTGTGTACCCACCAGGGTGATAAGGACCTGTAGGAATAAAGGCTTCCTGCTTAAGAGGACTGAAATAACACTTGGAGGAAAGAAATTGAATAAAAAAGTACTGAATAAACATTCCATCACATGTTCATGTAACAAAAAAGCACAGCAATGTTAGCTGGATTGTACATGGGTATTCCATTGGGTCCCTACGATTTACAGACCTCCCTATGTTCATTAACACACACCAACTCCCCTTGTAAAATTGGCAGCTCATCAATGGATATATAATTGGCCGTTGGATGTGGTAGTGGTCTTGGGACTCCTTTAATGATTCCCAGGTATGGAAATCATTGTGTCATAATCACAGAAGGCCAAATGGCTTGGGCAGACTGAGTGAGAATGAAGCAGAAATAAAGAACATTCTCATGGAAATTAATCTCAGCAATGAGACTTCTGACCTAATTATTAGTACAGAAAGAGAACCAAGAAGGGAGCACCCTTAATCAGCAGAAATCTTGTGTGTACATTAGCAATCATGTAAGCACCTTGAACGATTGTCCTTTGAGAAAAGGGGCAAAACTGAATTACCATTTTTAGGGAACTTGTACTGCACTGACTGAAAGTGTGTCTGTTCTTATCGTTTGTGACTCCACCATCGCTATTCAGTGTCATCAATGTCCCATTAGAGTTGTCTCCCTCTATATAGAACCTAGAGAAATAATTTGAAAGAGCAAATGGGCATTTTCAAGTAAATGTTGATTTCTGAATGGTTTACTTATGAAAATAAAATCATTTGCAGTGTTAACCTGTCCTCAGAATTATTGGCCAAAATTATATCTTCATGGCAGCTTGCTTTGAGAGGTGCTTTTCCATGGTGAGATCTATCAATGACAAGTCAACAGAGACCCCAAACCCATCCTACTGTTCTCCAGAACACTTGGCGCATTTCAGATGGTTGACATTAATTTATTTGCACCTTGAACGCAGCTCAACACACTAAAATACACTATAAACAACAACAACCAATATATAGACAACAGTTATTAGATAGGCCTCACCTAAGGGTGAGTAACAAAAGAGCTCAGGAAATACAGCATTCTAAAACAAGGTGGCTTTACAGGCTTTTTGGAAGACCAAGAGTTAAGGTGCTTCACAGGCTGCCTCAGGAAGACCATTTAATAAAGTGGGGGTCATAACCAAAAAAGGTGAGACTTCATTCAGGAGGGTGATATTTGATGAACCAATGGAACTGCCAGGAATATTTGGGCAGCAGGCTTGAGTTGAAAAGTAGGTTTGTACAGACAGATCTGGCCCTTCAAGGGTCTAGCAGTTGATGAGTGGGATTCACCATGTTCTTTTAAGACCAGGAGTGTTCCATCCATTTCAAATCTCCAGCTCATCACCCTCAGCCAGCTCACCAATGTGGTTGACATTTTTAATTGGCAAAGAGACTCTGGGTCTTTAATAGCCTCATGACATGACATCATTCAACTGATACAGGTTTCCCTATGAAGGTGACAGTTGTGAAAGCCAAATCTGCTAGATTTCTGTTATCACAAAAAGCCAAATCTGCTAGATTTCTGTTATCTTCCTGGAGAAGCTGAATGGAGGGGCCAAAGTGGTATATGTGTTGGTGACTTCTAAGTCAGGCTGCCTTTGAGCAGTCTGCAGAAGCTGAATGTTTTTCATAAGGCTGCCTGATTGCTGAGATGAGCAGGCCAGTTTGACCATATTACTACCTGTCATTTATTTGGTTCTCAGCTTGGATTCAAAGTGCTGGTTTTGACCTTTAAAGTCTTAAACTGTCTGGGACCAGGGTACTGCAAAAACCACCTTCTTCCACTTAAGCCTATCTACTCAGAAGAGTTGAAGAGGTCTTGCTCAGAGTTCCATCATCACCAGGAATTCAGCAAGTGGTCACCTGTGATAGGTGTTCTTGGCTGCAACACCAACAGTCTGAAACTCCCAACTCCCTCCACAGAAACTCTATTTGGCCCCATCCCTTCTAACTTCCAGAAGATAGATGAAGGCAACACTTTCAATCAATCATTTATTTTATGGTCATTTGACCAAAAAAAGAACAGAACTAATCAGAAGTAACAGAGATTTACAATAAAAACAGTATCGATCAGTCAAAGAATGCACAAAGTAAAATATATCAATAAAATCCCATAACTAAAAAAGACAAATACGTTAGTTTCTAAAATGTTTATCTTTTTTTAAATTGTTTCTTTTTATACAAATTTCAAATATATATTTCTTATTCTGCATACATTGTTTGTATGACATATTTTCTCATTCCCTTCCAGCCCTCCCATCCCCCTCCCTAACCCCACTCCTTCTCTATATTTTTTAGTCTCTTAACCCCAGCCACGGGCACAAAGTCTGGATCTTCCACCGAATGTCTTTTCTTCCTTCCGTTGATATCCACTCTAAATAGGTCTTCCATCTACTCGTGATTTCCCTGCTCTTGTCTTCCCATGAAGTCTTCTGGCACATCATCTCGACGATATCCGACTGTATAAATTCAAACAAATAGTTGTGCCAGATTTCTATAGTCCATTTACTTTTATCCTTCCAACCCAGAGCTATTACTGCTTTGCTTGCTAATAACATAGCCTTGAATATGGCCTGATCCCTCTTGTTTACCCCTGAGTTCCCTGTTGTGCTCATTAACATTAGGTTGAAATCTATGGTTAAAGATACTTTACATTTTCTCCTTATAATTTCTAGTATTTGTGTCCAAAAGACCTTAACCTCTGGGCATTCCCACCACATGTGGGAGAACCAACCCTTAGATTGTCTACAGTGCCAACACATAGGGCTTAGTCCTGGAAACATATTCGCTAATTGCGCTGGTGTTTTATACCATTTTGTAAAAGATGTATGTTCCAATTCATTGAATTTAATCACTTTTATTTCCTCTTGTCCTTTCATAATTTTCCTGCTGTGATTTCTGATATCTGACCTTCCTTACTCCAAGTTTTTTGTAAATATGTTATTGTCTTATCTTTATTTGAGATCATTTTCCTATAGATTTTTCCTGCCAATCCTTGTTTTGATTTTTGCATTTCTTTATATATTTCTTCCATTGCTTACTCTGACCATATTTCCCCTTTTCCATTAATCATTTTAACCCTTCTATAAAGTGGGCAGTTTCTAAAATGTTTATCAATCAGATTTTATCTATTTATAAATTGCATCCTTTCAGGCCTTATATATAGCAACACAAAAATTGGCCATACATCTCGAAGTTTGTGGATTACTATCCTCCAGTAGTAGTTGGATGCAAATTTTATCAGGTAGTCCTATATTATTTCTTAAAATTTCGTGAATAGCCTTAGCTCTTGACTCATGATGGAGAGGGCAGTATAAGAAGACATGTTCGCGAGTCTCAATTTCTTCACCATTGCACGAACAGACTCTCTCAGAAAGAGGAATTTTTTTATATCTGCCTTCTAAGACAGCCGATGGCAAAGCTCCACATCTGGCTAACTTGAAAGCCCTTCTAAATTAAGACAATAGTTTGTTGGCAAGGTTTTGGTTTGACCAAATGATTATGGTGGAGATATTTTTTTTTCTCAATTTTGATTTTTGTTTACACTGCACTTTTAGTTTGTTATTACAATACTGTTTACCTCATCAACTCCTTGTTTTTAATTTCTCTTTTAATTGTAAAGCATCAAAACACACTCATATCATGTTTATCTGGTCCTTCTTCTAAGCAGTTCAAGCCAATGACAATGGGTTTCCTTGCCCATTTTATTTTTGCAAGAACCCTATGAAGAAAGTTAAGCTGAGAGAGAGAGAGACTTCCAATATTCATGGAAGGTTTTGCATTGGATTTGTCACTCTATAGATGCACATTTTCCCCATCTGAATTCTCAAAACTCTGCATGGCGGCTTATTGTTGAGTTTTGAGAATATGGATGGGGGAAAAGTGCATCTAAAGAGTGGCAAATCCAATGCAAAACTTTCCATGAATAAATGCTCTCAGAGAGAGAGAGAGAGAGAGAGAGAGAGAGAGAGAGAGAGAGAGAGAGGATCAAGGTCATCCAGTAAGCTTCATAGTAGAGAGGTTATTTCAATCCCCTTTTCAGCACTCTAACCCTGGCTCGAGGTATTTGAAGAACATAAATAATTAGTAATTCCTGAATATTTTTAAGGCTAGCCCCCCCCCCCCCGCCCTTTTGACATGAATATGCCCATCTTTTGATTTATCTCAGCTCTAAGTCTGAATTCACTGAGAGGCCTGCTGGGTGTATTCCTGAAGCAACCTTTCAAAACAGGAGGTCTATTTCAGGGGCTGTAGATGTGTCATTGGCTAGCATTGCGCTAGCATTGGCCATCTACAACAGTACTCCAGTTACACAAGAAGGAAAAGCTGGCTTGACCACCAGAGGATAACTTTGCCAAGGGTAGAAAACTGTGTTTTTAAAAGTGTGAACAGCATGGACTTGGGCATGGCAGAGATGAGCACACAGGTTCCAGAGAGAGGGAAAAGGGTAAATAAAGCATTTATATGTGTGTGTGAGAAGAGTAAGATGTTATAAGACAGTGGAGCTGGTCCAATGAAACTTCATTTTCAAGGGACAGTGTTGGCTAGTACATAATGCTGATTCAAATCTCTTCTGAGCCATGAAACTCACTGGGTAACCTACCCTCCCTCTCTGTCTCAGCCTGGCGTTCCTCCAAGGGTTATTGTAATAGTAGTGAAGAATAACTTATATGTACCACTGAGCTTCTTGAAGAAAGAGTTAGGGTGTAAATAAAATGACAGTGGTGCTCCTTTTAAGGAGCTGTATTAATTTTTTTTAAAGAAGCCGCTTCACCAGAGCCCAGCCAAACACCGCTCCTTCTTTCCCCTACTCTGAGGAGCGCTTATCCCTTTTTAAAAATATATGCCCTCATCCAGGTGTGTTAAATTTCCAGAAAACTGTTGGCCATCCTACCTCCCTTCTCTCAGATCACTTGGTGGTGGTGGAAAATGCCATTAAGACACAGCCAAATATATGGGGACCCTGTAGGGCTCTCAAAGCAAGATGTGTTCAGAGGTAGATTGCTGCTCCCTGCCTCTGCAGACCAACCCTGGACTTCCATGGTGGTCTCCTGTCTAAGTACTAACCATGGCTTACCCTGCTTAGTTTCTGAAATCTGATGAGATCAAGCTAGCCTGGGCTATCCAGGTCAGGGTCTAGGGTTGCCAACCTCCAGGTAGTCGCAGGAGATTTCCTGCTATTACAACTCTTCAGCCGATAGAGATCAGTTCACCTGGAGAAAATGGCCACTTTGGCAATTGGACTCTATGGCATTGAAGTCCCTCCTCTCCCCAAACCCCACCCCCCTCAGGCTCCGCCCCAAAAATCTCCCACCGGTTAGTGACAGCTCAGTTACTCTGATGAAGGCCTGCTGGCCGAAACGTGTCTAGCGTGTGGTATAGGTCTATCAACCTTATAAGATGCAATTGTGCCATGTTTTATCACTTTTAATGTTTTTAATCCTTATATAGTGCCTTAAAATAAAATATATTTCTTTATTAGTATTTTATCTTTTCTATTTTCTTTATTTTATCTTTCCCATTATCTTTATTAGTATTTTATCTTTTCCATTAGTATTATATCTTTACCCAGCTTTTGGTTTTTTTAAGGTTGGGTTCTTCCCCCTTTGTTCCTGCTTTTTGAAATTGGAAGTGGAGCCTGAGGAGGGCAGAGTATGGAGAGGGGAGGGAAAGGAGAGAGAACTTAAGAGATCAAAGTATTCTATGTTCTACGAGATGAGAGGGAAAGGGAAAGGCAATGTCCAGATGTTTCAAACTATTTTACAAAACTGGAGAAATAACAGCTCATCAGAAAGATCACCGTCGTATTTCTTGCACCTAGCTCATTCCCCCCTCCTTTTTATGGTCTTTAAGCAGCAGAAAGGACAATGCTACGTCTAATTTTTGGTCCTTTGGCTTGGTTTCTTAACCTCATCAGGCATGTTTGTGTTGAACTGTCTCCTCTTCTGCCAGCTTCTGCTCCATTCTTCAGAACTGGCAGAATATTAAAATGTATAAATGGAACAGAGATACCACCGTGTTTATTTAACCATCCGGTTTTACTCACTGGCAGACTGTGGAGGCTGTCAGGTAACAGATAAGACCGAGGGAGGGGCAGGGAGAGAAAGTACAATGTAGTCTCTGGGACTCTGCTGGCTAGATCCAGGATTTGGAGAGCCCTCAGCAACAGTGTTGCCAGATGGCCTGGTTGTGCCAGTGGGAATAAAAATGGAGGGGAGGAATGACATCACAACATCCCTTCTGGTTGTGCCCAAAAGTGATATCATGACATGATGCTCTAAGAATCCTTTGGTTTCTGTGGTCATAGAGATCCAGGGAATTCTTAGATTGTCATGACATCACTTTCAGATGTAAATGGAATTGCTGTCATGCACCATCACTTCCCACCCTCCTGTTTTGCTCCCACTCGAGTGAATGGCAGAGGTGGAGGCTGGAGCTTGGAAATATCCCATCATGTTAATCCTACTCAGCGAGATGCCATCTACTGTGCCCTCATGCCTACATATGTCTCCAGCTATTTGACCAAGTGCAAGCAACACTGTTGCTTTCCTATGCCAATAGCCTGAGTGGATGTACTGCAATGACAGATCCCTAAAGCAGCAACTGCCATTGGTGTCCAACCATCTCTCTCTTGACATTGGCTGTTCTCAGAAGACATGTGTCCTTGCATAGATGGGTAGGTAAATGTAATCTGCAATCACTGTCTGGTGGAGGGGGAGAAAGAGCCACTGCATGAAGTGCATGTGGAGGAAGGGGAATGTGCCCACTCTCACCATCCAAAAAGACAAGGCAGGTGAGTGAACAGCAGCTGTGGCTCGTAGTGGCCATTGTTATTGTTTGCGGAGAAGCATGGCACAATGGTGGAACATCTGATTTGTTTGCAGGGCCCCAGTTTCAATCCCTGGCAGCGCCAGTGAGAAGAATCAGGTAGTAGGTTATGTAAATGACCACAACCTGAGATCCTGGAGAGTTGCTGCAATCAGAGTAGACAATACTGATCTTGAAAACCTAATGGCCTGACACAATATAAGGCAACTTCCTGTATTCATGTGAATTTGTTCAACTGGGTGTCAATAGCAGCTAGAAACCCCACTTCTATTCATTCTCCAGCCCCCTCTCTCTGGCCCATGCCAGTGCCTACAATTGCTATGACAATTTTCACCTATTTAAAGAAGATGGCATGATCAGGCAAAGGAGGAAATGCCTTATTTCTGAGTCAGACCATTGCAACAAGCACATCTGAAGCAAAGCCAGCACTGCTTGCATTTCATAGAAATTCCTTGTGCAAACTACACTGAAAACAGATTAATAGGGTGAAATTTCAGATTAGGGGGCTAATAGGAGAAAGTTCCTCTCTCAATTCTACTCCACACAGGTCTACACAGATGCAGTCCCACAATGTGGGACAGTTTCAGGCTATACCGCTCACCCACCATTCTTTCTGCTATCCTCAGGAGGGAACTCTGGTGGTTAGTGTGATCCAATGCAGACTTATGCCAATCCAAACCCATCAATTTCAATTTGGTTTAGACCAGAGTAAGTCTGCATAGGACTGTACTATTATATTTTTATATATCAATCACCACTCTGCAACACAGGATTCAGTGTTACCAGCATAATTCAATACATTGGGTTTGATCCCACCAACTTTTCTGCAGGTGAAAAAGGAAGGAGGCATCATCTTTGACCACCAAAATTGGTTATGCTGAGAATCATGGGATCTGCATGGACAAAAGCCATGCAGGGTGGGGGACTGCAGGATGTAGGGGAACTGTGAGATATTTATTGGAAAAGGTGGATGGATCCAACCCACTGAAACTAAATACACTAAAGACAAGGGTGCCAGAAAGGTGGGCTCTCTTCATTCTGGACATCAGATCGATTTCAAAGGGCCACTCAAGAGTAACATTTGCAAATCTGTTTCAAGTGGCCAGATGTGTTGGACTGCAGTGGAAGAGCAAGATCCGAGTCCAGTAGTGCCTTAAAGATCACCAAGATTACTAGAGTATAAGCTTTCGAGAGTCAAAGCTCCCTCCTGTAACATAATACAAAAATACCGATATACTCTTTTGAAAGGAAAGAACAGGCTGAGAAAGTTGGGTTTTCTTCCATCATTGTCTGCAAAAAAAGAAAGAAAAGAAAAGGCATTATCTTAGAGTCAGAATGGTAGTGTGTGGAGGGGATCTTTTTGTTGTTGAACTTCCAGTCTCCTTACAGAATGTCATGGTGCTCTTGGTTAGTTCTCAAGAAAGAGATCAAAGTCAGATTTTCAGGTCTTGATGTTCCCATTCTCACTGTGTTCTTTCTGTCTTCACAACACTGAACAGAACTCAATTTACCAAGCAAGTGACAAGAGGACCCATTTGTCATTATTCTTTAATAAACTCACAGGTACACTCCAAAGTAGCAAGGCAAAAAAAAAATCCTCTTCTCTAGGTAAGAATTTGAAATGCCAGGTTTCCTTAATGGATAGAAGCTTACACATATATCCACAGGCACACATATGCATACATTGGCACTCATGGATTTATATCTATGGAAGCCCCTCTGCCACAAAACAACCTCAATTAAGCCAGGTGTCAGTGGCGATTATTCAATCTTCACAAGTAGGACATTTAAAAATCTATTTGACCTTGCTTGCAATACCCATTTCTCTCTAGTCAAATATCTCATATGGTCACGTTAGTTACCCATTCACAATAGAGAATGAACAGTGACTTGAGTAACTTTGTGCCTGCACAATTAGTGGCATTTAGCATGGGGCTGGCCAGGTAGCTATTGTTGGTGCATTTATTGAATGGCCTGGATAGCTATGCCCTAGCATAATCATAATGATTCATTTAAAAGAAGCTGTATTTCAATTGCACCCGTTGCTTTGCGTGTATACAGCTGATGGCAACATGTACTGTTGTTGGGGGAAGGGAAATCTCAATTTCTCTCTGAAATCAAACTCTTTCCCCCTTTTTTAGGAATTTGGAACATTTTTAAATGATTATCATGTTGGCACATGCCCAGTGTATTGAACTGCAACTCCCAGGTGTCAGTGCAAGAATGTTCAAAGTATTTGTGATCCAAATTAGAACAATCAAGGACAGACTAGAAGATATGGAACCCCCAGGGCCAACCCGGTGACACTGCTGCCATTTTACTGCTTGAATACCCTCACTTTACAAGCACCATAGGTGCCCGATCCCAATTGGGACTGTGGCATGGGGTGATAGGGTTGCCAACCTCCAGGTACTAGCTGGAGATCTTCTATTACAACTGATCTCCAGTTGAAAGAGATCCATTCTCCTGGAGAAAATGGGTGCTTTGGCAATTGGACTCTATGACAATGAAGTCCCTCCCCTCCCCAAACCCCACCTTCCTCAGGCTCTGCCCCAAAAACCTCCCACTGGTGGCAAAGAGGGTCCTGGCAACCCTATGGGGTGAGGAGGGGATTCTGTCTCACTTCCACCCCATTTTCACGATCCCAAATGTGGGAGTTTTGAAAATGGCATGGAGGAGACAGGAGCCCCTCTTCCTAGCACTATTGGCCTGAGCAGGTTCGAGGCACCACAGCATTTGTAAAGTGAGGGAATTCCTACCTTTTGGCATTAGGCAGGCAAAAAGATAAGGCTGAAATAGTAGAGAGACAGTCGTCTACCATCTCAACATCCTTAAGCTTGAGACAACTAAAGAAAGCACCACTTTCTAAGTTCATCTGTTTTTCTATCAAGTGGTTTTATAGTGAACCAGGGGAGGTTGCATGGAAGTGGAGCAGGAATGTATGAGTGCAAAGCATTTGCAATACAATGTAGAACCATTCTGAGCATTTGCTAAAAATATCACAATATGTAATCATGTGTACCTATCGTGGCTTATCACCTAACCTGATTAGACAGGAGCTCACTACATTTGGTCAAAGCTGATCTAGGTTTCTTCAAACCCTTCAGAGACCAATTCCATTCTAATAGGTTTGCAAAATGAGACTGTTGTCTGGAGACCAACTTGTGAAAGAGGGTGGCTGCTGCAAAAAAAAAAAATCATTAAGGGTGTATGAAAAAGCAGCACAATTATAAGAAATGCACACATCCGAATTCATAAGAATGTAAGAAAAGCTCTACTGGATCAGAACAGTAATCTATTGAGTGCAGTGTCCTGAATCATACTTTGGTCAATCAGCCGCCTTGGAGGGCCAACAACCAGAGCACAGAGGCCTTCTCTGATGTTTCCTCCTAGCACTGGTATTCAGAAGTTTATGGCCTTTGGGTGTGAAGGTTCCCTTTAGTAATCATGGCTAGTTGTCACTGATGGGCCTATCCTCCAAGAGTCAATCTAATCCTCTTTTAAAGCCATATATCATAGAAGCTGTCATTTGGATACATACAAACAGCTTGATGAATATTCACATCCTTACTTGAGTCTCACTCATGAAGTTCAGCAAGTTATCTCAGACAAGTCAATCTCTCATCTTAACCTACCTCATGGAGGTGTGAAAATACAGTGGAAGAAGAAACGTAAAATGTTCACTGTTCTGAGGTTCTCAAAGAAAGAAGAGCATTAAAAATGTAACAGATAGAAACTAGATTAATAGCAAGATTGCAAAATCCCATTCATTTTATTGTGCTTGACAGAATTAATGGCTTTTCAAACTGTCATTGATGTTATAGTTCCAGGACTAAAGACTCACTATTTCCTCCTATGTAATTAAGAATAGATAGGCATTTTTTCTTTCTCTAATTAAAACCATACACCCTGCATGAGGAATTCCAGATGAAAATACCATGCACAAAAGGCAGTGAAACAGGAAAGTAAAAGAGAAGGCTTTTATGTGACAATTGATATAATAGCTGTAATATAATTGTCTCTAAGTTTACAAGGCTATAAATGGCTTCCAATAGATGATGAATATCAAAGTCATAGGTATTAAAGAGAAGAAAACTCACTGGACCCTTGAACCCTGGCAAACAGATTAGTACAAAGTAATATTGGTGTTTTTTTTTAAGGTTACTCTATATTGAACAATGTATGGAGGATATAGTGGACTCATACATGATACAGAAAGCACCGTCAACACTTATCCAGAAAATAAGGCCATAAATCAGGTCAGTGAGGTTCAAACTGGATTTGTATCAGTGGTCAATGAGAAGATCAGTAATGGTGCATAAGCTTCATCAAATTTAGCATTGCTTAGCATCTTACTGTGCTTATCGGGCTTCCATACATTGATGGTTCTCAAGTTCTCTTTGCATACACTGGCTGAGCATCAGAAATGCATGCATGTTAGGAGTTTCATCATGTCAAGCAAAACAAAAACAAGCACATTTAGATACATGTTTGTTTCATTATGAGCCAGCTTTAGAATTTTTAAAAAAATATATGCATATGCCAAGGGTTGCTATTGGCTTCTTAGTCTGCAGCTAACATTACCGCACAAAAGAGCATTAAAAGGATTATTGTTCTCTATCCTCTGAGCCATTGCTTAGGAAAGATCATGTGGTGTCTGAGGGTTACTTTGGAGCTTCCGTAATCCTGAAAGTGTGATACAAACTGACTCACCATTGATTGGTTAAAGGTTTTCAGTCATGGTAATGTCACAGGGGTGAGGAGAGGTGGTATGGTATAGCCCGACATATCAGATCTCAAAAGCAAAGAAGGGTACTTGTAGACCACCAAGGAAGGCTCTGCCTTACTAGCAGAAGATTTTAAGACAGCTAGGAAGCAGTTTAGTGTGGGAGGCCCCCAATAACACAGGATTGCAATGAGGCCTGTATGAATGAATTCATTATTGGGAGTTTCCCTCCTGTTACCCTTTAGTTCTCATTTGTGTTGCTGGTATTCACAATGCACTTCTTTTTGTTTGCATGTTTTGCATGTTTTGTTATGCCATTTTTATGTCACTAAGGGCAAAAACACACGGTCGCTTTAGCCTCCTTTACGCCCTGTTTCAGCCAGGATCGAACGCATGCGTTTCGCCAAATGTGCATTCGATCCTAGCTAAATCCTGGCTGAAACAGGGAATAAAGGAGGCTAAAGTGACCATGTGTTTTCGCCCTTAGGCACCATTTCTGTGCAATCAATGCAAACAGAAGACTGAAAAAATGCAATGATATTAAGAGGAAACATTTGGTTCTGGAAAAAAATAGAAGTGGGTGGGAAAATGAAAGCTCCAGGTTTAAAGACTAGAATAGGAGGTGTAAAGGAGTGGCTGGGAATGGGAACATTGACAAGGTAAGAAACTGGCCAATGCAGGAAATGTCCTTTTCCATCACACCTGAGTTCTCATCTACAGATCTGAGGCAGAGGAGAACAGTGCTTTGGAGTGACAATGGGATGGAGAGGAGGAGGAGGGAACGTCTGCACATGACAGCGGGGTTAAGGGGACAGATTACAAGAGAACCCCAGGCATTGGGGGAGGGAGAACCAGAGAGAGAGAGAGAGAAGGGGGGAGGGGGGAGGAATGGAACCAAAAGCGGAGGGAATATAATGACCACTCCCACAATTTCCTTGCTGGTTCCCTCTTGTATCTACTATTTAAATTAAAAAGGAGCCATATTGCTCCATTTAAATTTACATATTATGTTGCTTAATGATTTATTTGAATGATGCATTGTTGAAACTGCCTTGAGTATCTATCATTTATAGAAGTCATCAAAAGACATACCAACATTTAATATGCTCTGATATTAATGATTATCTACAAGATCAACAAAAAGACAATGTCATTCATTTGCCCAGATACAGCCTATTGTGAAGGGCATGCTCTACATAGCTACTGCTGACAGGCAACACTGCATACTGCAAATGCTTGTAAAGATTTGGTACAAAGTCAGCTCCATGGTTCCCCCCAAGTAGTGGTTTTATATACCTATATCCGAGGGCATTTTTTAGTTTATTTATCTTTTTTGCCAGCTTTCTGCCAAAGCACTGAGTTTTCAATTTTCAGTTGAGACTTTCACAAGCATCACTTCTTTTACTGTGAGTACAACATCTCCTTCAAGACATTTGTTCTATTTTCAGCACTGCCAAGAGATGACGGATGCTGTGAGATCAAGTCTTTGAAGTCAAACTCTGACATAAGGCCAGTCTTAAAATAATTATCAGCTATGGGAAGGAGAGGTGTTTAGTCAAAACAGAATCAGCATGGTGTAGTAATTAAGAGCGGTGGATTCTAATCAGGAGAATCAGGTTTGAATCTCCACACCTCCACATGAAGCCTGCTGGGTGACCTAGGGCTAGTCACAGCTCTCTTAGAGCTCTCTCAGCCCCACCTACCTCAATCTTGGTTATCTTCCACATGACTGGAGCAGATGGTGCTTCAGAAGTCTCCAGGAGATATCACCTTTGGGTGTACATGTGTATTGTTGCAGGAAGTGGGTTCTTCGTAGGTTATTTAAACAATGTATATGACTACACAGATACAAGGAAGGGGTGACCTTCCAGTCTTTCTGTCCTGAATAAGTGGTTGTTGTGTGACCTTGGAAGATATGTGCCTTCTTTTCTAGTGATTGAGAAGATTGCATTTGCAAGGGGCACAGGTGCAAAAGCTGCCACAAGTTACCCTGCTTCAAGTTACAAAAGCATCTTATTGTGGCATGACCCTGTAACATAAGCAGCTACTGCACAAGTGCCAAGATGCTCAGTATGGTATTCAAGCTGAACGTTGAGCACCACTGAGGCAGTCTGGTGAAGGGACTCAACTTGCATGTAAATGAAGAATTTACTCACAGTGTGTTTGACTAGCAACCACTTCCATGTCAAAGTTCTCAGTACCTCTGGTGCTGTGCAATTTGCAGCACCTTTTAGTTCAAATGTTCCCCATTCCTCCACATGAGCGGCAGACTCTAATCTGATGAACTGGGTTGGTTTCCCCACTCCTACACATGAAGCCAGCTGGGTGACCTTAGGCTAGTCTCAGTTCTCTCTAAACTCTCTCAGCCCCACCTACCTCACAAGGTGTCTTTTGTGGGGAGAGGAAGGAAAGGCAATAGTAAGCCTGTCTGAGTCTCCATAAAAGGTAGAGAAAATCAGAGTATAAAAACCAACTCTTCTTCAATATAACACTGTAAAAAACAATCCTGATGTGAATGTACATACTCTGGCATCAAGATTCTTTTTTTAAAATAATGTTCTATTAGTGTACAGAATAGCATTGCTAACCTTCAGGTGGTCAAAAATTGAGCACTTATGGCATAGAATAAAAGCTGTTAAGCCAGTTGCAAGATATGCAATATTTTTATATCCTTGAGCAGTTATATAACACACCTTGCTGCTTGACAATTTGTAACAATAAGCAATGTTATTACAATAAGCAAAAATATAACTTCAATTTTACAGTACATGATTGCTCATAGCAAAATCTAAATGTCCATAGAAGCCACCAACAATGGGTTTCCAATATAAAATCCCATTTTGTGTCTGCTTCTTCGGTCGTGGCAATCCTATGGTGACTGTTCTGATCCATTAGAAGCAGGAAGGCACACACCTTATGAACGGAACAAAGTTCCCATCAGAACAGCCACCCCAAAAACCTCCCACCGGTGGCAAAGAGGGGCCTGGGAGCCCTAGTACAGAAGCACATGCACCCATCAATAAAACATTAAAAACGGAGAATTGATGCTGTAATCACAGCAAGGCTGCCATTTTTCAGTGTTTTTTGTAGTGTTAGGAAGACAGAGTGGAAAATGATGCATAGGAACTGAAAGAACCACTGTGGCATGCTGTACATGATTCAGTCCCAGACTTACTTTTAGAAAGTCTCCAAGTTTATCCATAATTAAGGTGGAGTTCACAGCAGCACAGACAGAAATTCCAAAACAATGAAGGAACCGGAGAAATCTACTTATTCCTGTTTGGTTGACATTGAGCCCAAACAGGCCAATGTGTTGTGCAAGCACGTGCCCTGAAACATGGCCCAGAATTCTTCGTAATGTGAGGGTTTCTTCTCTGGCTCAGATTTGCCAGCTGAGTCAGAGAGGAATTTGGCAGCTAGGAAGCTTATCTTATGTTCTGAGTCAAACAAGTATGAACTTTGTCAGCATCTCTCAAATTAGTCAGATCTTGTGATGAAGGGGGAGGGGACCCAAAATGTCATCAAGTCCAGGGTCTAAAATTACCTTAACTTTATCACAGCTCAGGCTCATAATCATATGAACCCCCTTACCAGGAGAAAAACAGGTATGGAAAAGCAGCTGCAGTCATGGGAAGGGTTTAACATGTCCTTCCTGCCTGCCCATGTAGTGCTTTCAATTGCCCCACCTCTACTCCTTCATAGCAATTGGACATGATTTGTATTCTAACCCATGGGCCAAATTGAGCTTGCCCCTTGGGGTGCAACCTAACTTACTTATCCGGGAGTTGCTGAGAAAAAGTGTACATTTACCATGTTAGGTTGCAGGCCAAACCAATTTGCAAAAGCACAAGGTGACTCATTGAAGATGTCTTTGGTGCTCAGCACCTGGAAAGCATTCAAGATATTCTGCCTCAAGGATCTGCTGTGTCCATTCTATGCAGATATCTGAGGGTGGAGGTTCAAACTTTTATTTGGTCAGGTGAATTCTCTTTCGTATTGTTTTTTATGCATTTTTGCCCCTGCAGTGAGCTTTGCTGGCCTGTCCCAGAAGCTGGCCATTCATGTCCAAAGAAAACAATTACCTCAAATTCCAGTAAGGCTAATTCCAGTACCGTGTGTATAATACTCACACATTCTGTCTTCAGGCTGTGTACATAACACTGGCACAGCCTGTCATTTTTCCTCCAAAATAATTAAGAAGGACGGCCCCTGTTATTAAACAGAGCGCTGAAGAAAGGATTTCACAGTCTGATCTGCTTGTATTATGGTCATGGTGCCCCAAAAGAAATGGTGTTCGACAGTATTACAGGCATTTTCTTTTGAAAGTTCTAAGACACAGTGACATGTCCCTACTCCAAACTGTTCGGCACAGAGTGCTTCTCATAAATCCAAAGTGTTATATTGCCAGTCAAAAGAAAATGCAACAGGAGAATGAAGCGTGTGTGTGTGTGGGGGGGGAAGGGTACAGTATTGACCTTTTATGCAGTTTTCACAGAAATAAATGGTTCTCTGGAGTGTTGACTGATTAACCCTTTTTTGTGCCTCCAGACAAGCAGCCCCAATAGCCAAGTTTCTGCTTAATTCTTTCTCAAATGTGTACATTTTTACTTATGCACAGTAGATGACCACTACCTAAACCTCAGTATGCTGTGACATCTCACCCTGTGTATGGTAAGAAGGAGGAAACAAGGCTGGGGCCTCTTGCTGGCTGCAGCCTCCTGCCTGGCCAATAGGCTGCCCCTCTTTGGGCTTGAATGGGCCAATGGGGGGCAGCTCTGGCTGGGTGGGCGGGGCTTGGGCTGGAGGATCGGAGGGTGCAGTTTTCCCTCTGGTCCTCCAATGAGGTTTAAATTGAGGGCTCCTTCTCCTGGTGGCTCAGTCTGTTGCTTGCTTTGTGCAGGGACGGATCAGAGCGTAAGAAGAAGGCAGCGTTTGGAGATCGGGTGGAGAAGGTTTCAGTGGTTCCAGCTACGGCTGGGGAGTCGGCAGCAATATCAGCTGTTAAATGTGGAGACCCAGGAGCTGCGGTGGATCATAGCTCGAGCTGCCTTCTCGATGCGAGTCTGCTGGGGGTGGGCTTTAATGAACTGATCACTGCGAGCTTTTCGTTAAGGCAAGGAGCTGAAATCACACACACCCTTTTTTCTGAAGAGTGGTGAGCCGAGTCACGGCTTGTGGCCAAAATCCTCTGAGAGGGAATAGAGCTGGTGGGGCATTAAGGCCAGGTGGCCGGTACCCTCCCTGCTGAAGGGGATTGAATGGATCACTGCTGGCATAGGTGCCAGGTTTTGCCTCCTTCCTTGGGGTAAGGTGTGCAGGCAGGGCAGCATTATGCCCCCTAAGAAGCAAGGCTTGCCACAAAAGCCTAGTGAGCCTCCCTGCACCAGGGGGTGGTCTGGGGCTGTCAGGCGGTCCTGGGAAGATCTAGCCCCTAGGAGGCGGATCATGGGTGCCAGCCTGAGTGGGGCTGTGGCCCAGCCTGTACCAGCTGCTCCACGGGAGGCCACTCTGCAAAGTTTGTCAGCAGGGTGGACCAGCTCAGCTCCCAGCAGCAGGCTGCAGGTGAAGAGCGAGCTGGTCCTAGTGGCACACTGACCATCCGTGAGTGCAGGACATTTGGCAGGAGGCATCAGAGAGGCAATTTGTCTTCTTCCACCTCATCTGATGCAGACGATGGGGCTCGCCCTGTGAGGCATGGAAAGAGGCCAGCGAAGAAGCAGGGGTGAAGAAGGACATCGGGGGGCAGCCTGCAGCACTTTCAGAGAGTTCCAGTTCGGAGGGTGAGAAATCATCAGGGGGATCTTTAGCTGAGCTGGGGGAGGATTATTGGCTGGCAGCCGCTAAGGTCCCAGGTCTGCCATCATGGGCACTCCACAGGCGTGCCCCTCAGGTGCAGTCAGGGGGTAGCAAGGGCCCCAGGTCTGTTTGGGAGCCAAGATGGGTGGATAACAGCTCCGTACTCCCACCCACATTTGGGAATGATGAGGATCCACCGGACATTAACCTGCCACGAAGGATAAGACAGATTGTGTTGGATGGGTATTATGTTAATGTGTTCACTCTCAGCAGGCCGGAAGTGGAAGAAGGCCATAGATCCTGGTCTTCAGTGAAAGACAAGAAAAAGGGAAAGGCTGGGGTGGTACAGATTTGATAAATGGCTTGCTGGGTATACCATATTCATGGGGGTGGTGTCATCAGCCTACCTGGCTAACCATTTGGGCAATGTTCTTCAATGTTCTTCAAGCTAGCGCTTTGGCAGGTGATTCTGTCACCATTGAGTACAATGAGGCTTTCAGAAAACGGGCCTCTCAGAACTCTGGATCCGGATGGGGCAGGCATTTGGGCCTTGACCACTACTTGTGTATTTATTGGATGGGATGACGTGGCATGCGGTGGTCATCATTTCTACCAACTTTGTTGTAGATTATGGGAAGGTATGGAGTGCCGAATACACTGGTTGTGCAACTGGGAGAGAACAATTTGAGCAGCATGAGGAGAAAGGATTTGTCTGCAGTGGCTTGCACAATTTATCTACAGTGGTGGCGGCTTTTCCAGACATGGTTATCTGCTGGTCGGATCTGCTGGAGAGGTGGTGTTGGAGAGGTGCCATCAATGAAAGGCGGGTGGACGTTGCAAGATGAAAAGCTACCAATAGCACTGGCAGGATGGTGGTGGCACTGGGAGGTTTGATCATTAATCATTAGGACATTTCCTTCTGGCAAGAGGCTTTATTTCAATCAGATGGTGTTCATCTTTCACTGTGGGGCATGGACCTTTGGCTTCATGAGGTTCAGGGTGGCCTCTGTAATTGGCTGCAGCTGTAAACTTGTCAGAAGCTGTGCTGGTCCAAGGGTCCAGCAATGTTTTTTGGCGGTGGGGCATGGGGGATGGAATCAGTTTATTGGGGGAAAGAGGCTTGCATGCCCCTTTCCTCTGGATTGGGGACCCCAGTAAAAGGTTTTGGGGAAGAGGCTTAAGGTGGACAGGCCCAGGCTGGGGGCAGTCAGCCTCTTCTCTAAGTGGTGTGGGGAAACACCTAGTGGCGAATGTCCTGGTGTCAATCCCAGTTGCGCCATCCCTTGATACCCATAGTGGGACCGCTGTGGGTGGGTACGTACATCCTGCCGCATTGGGGTCGGCTGATGTACCTCATTCAGCTCCCATGCTGTGCCAAGGCTGTTGCAGCTGTTGCCAATAAATTGTGGCCACATAATTTTCTAAACAGAAGTTAAATGTTTCTAATAAAGTTACAATGTGTTTAGTATGCTGAGTGTTTTGTAGTTCATACTGACTGTAATTTTCTCCGATGTTAGCCATGGGTTGGCAATAAATTTTAAAGAACTCACCTGGGATGATTAGGAAAAGCACAATCCACCACGTAATTGGTCAATGGAAAAGGGAGAATTCAGAATATAGTTTGCCCAAGCATTCAAACATAATCATTTGGAGCAGATGCTATAAACAGATGTGCATTTGCTAGGGGATGAAGAAGAATACGGGGGAGGGGGTCAGAATTATCCTCCAGCAGTTGATGGAAAACTGCAGATGAACATCTTTCTGGTTTTGTACTTTCATCTTGGAATTAGAGAAGTGTGGCTGCAGTTTATGTTTGTCATGTTTTTTTGACAGAAAAGTGGAATGACACTGGTTGCTGAGATTCTTCCAGCTTGTGAGGCCTGTGTGGAGCAGAATACAACCTAGTCCCCTTAGAATGACTGCTAGACATGATGACAACTTTTAATGTATTGACTTAAAAAGTTTAAATGATTGAAAAGCCATACATTTGAAAACTGTAATTGTAGGAACTGATCTAGTAATGAAGCAATAGGCCAAGATTTCAGAAGTGATTACAGGAGATAATATCTCAGGAGACAATACCTTTCCTGGTATTCAAATATACATTCCTACCCCTGTCTGATTCACCTTCCTCACTGGGTAGTGTGGGTCACCTCAGGGAAAGCCTGGACATTCTCTGTGGCTGCAACATAATTATGGGAAATTATCCTAAAAGAAACCTGATTCTCTTGGCCTTTATAAGGTGGACAGGATTCAGTGACTCTATTTGAGTGTCATTTATGTGGCAAACTTTGTGTATGTTGTGATGGATATGGGGATGGAGTTTTTATGAGTGACTGATTGTCATTATTATTTTACTTGACTTGTGATTCTTCTTGTAATGGTGTTGTTTAGCTGCTCTGAACTTTTGTTTGAAAGAACAGGAGAAGAAAGTTTGGCATCAACAGATAAATCCCCTTCTTCATTTTGTCTTTACAATAGACCTTTCAGACATACTAGGGTGACAAGGTGTGACTGGATCAAGGTTGCCATATGAACTTCATAGCAACGTAAGGATATGAACCGGGGTTTCCTTAGTCATAATCTGACACTCTTACCACTATAAGAAACAACAGGATTTTGCTGTATTGTCCTTATGTAAAAACATGGTCAACTGAAAGAAGCTCTAAATCAGGGCTGTCAAATTCATTTGTTACAATGGCCAGATATTACATGAATATCACTTGGTCGGGCTGAGCCATGCCTTGCCAGCCCTGATCAGGAGTGGGGGAGGGCTGCCTCAGATCAAGAGTGAGAAGGTGGCTGCCGCGACTGACAAGCCCGCAGAAGGCTCACCAGCCCAGATCGGCATTGGGGGGTGGCTGCCTCAGCTGGCTCATGGTCTGGATAAGAGCTCTCAAGGAGCTGGAGCCGGCCCATGGACCATATGTTTGACATCCCTGCTCTAAATGGCAATCTCTGATGATATTGTGTACAAGAACTCTGTTGCAAGTATGTATTGACCACTTTGTTATCTTATTCATGGCCTTGCCCACTTCAGTTTGTATGCATGCTACTTCATCCACACAAGGGGCTTATGGAATAATAATGCTGTCCTACTGTTGGGAAGTACTGATTGCACCATGCCAAATCCTGGAAATTATGGAAGAAATGTGGACAGTTTTCTTGCAAAAGTAATTTCACAGTTGGAATAGTCTAGTGGAGGTGGAAATGGTGAGTTCCCCAGCTGTCTTGAATGCCAGTGGTACCAGTATGCACCTGCCATTTGGTTGAACATGCTCTCCAAGCCAATTGGTTGGCTTCGTCATATCCCCATGTATATGGCATGTGTCTTCCAGTCATATAGTTTATCTCCTCCAAAAAGACCTATGGAAATAATTATTGAGAACTCTCACTGTACTGACTTCTAGACCTTCTGCTGTATCAAGCATGGTAATGAAATCTTGGTAATGAAATCTCATGTCAGTTAGATATTCTGGGAATTGGAAGTAAGTGGGATTTTAAAAGGTTTAGAGGTATGCAATAACAAAGTGGATTTTTGTTGTTCCCCCCTTACTGCTTGATTAGAACAGAAGGCAGCATGGTATAGCCAGATCTTGTCAGATCTCAGAAGCTAAGCAGGGTTGGTATTTGAAAAGGAGACTGATAAGGGAGGCTGTGCACTGGAAGGCAATGGCAAACCACCTCTGCTTCTCACTTGCCTTGAAAGCCCCTTGCTAGGGTCACCATGAGTCAGCTGCAACTTAACAGCACTTACATATATACATGGTTTCCTTGCATCCCCACATCTCTTTGTAAAACAGAGAGGAAAAAATATTTCAATGAGAAAATGAACAAAGGTTGAACTCACATCTCTCCACTGACACTCTTGCTAGAGTTTAGATTGCTTCCTTGTGGTCCAGCAAAGTCAGTACACTCTAACTGGAAACTGCTACATATTATAGAGAAGCATTTAGGGACATGTGTCAAAGGTATTTGAACAAGCTGTGAGAACAGCTTGCGCAAGTTCACTCAAGTGCAGAAGCCGAAATGACTCCATTTGATACCATAAGCTTGGCATTAAGAGCTCAGTGCTTTTATTTCCCCAGTGACTCTGATAAAAGTAGCCTACCATGGCAATGGCAAGCCATGTGATCACAACAAAAGACTTCTATGATTCCCAGGAGCAGCTCAGCATGAGTAAGCAGTTCTAGTCCTCCTCCAAACCTGCATTCCAGTCCAAGACTGTTGTTTTGTTACACAATCTCAAGATGACTTCTCTCCCCCCCCCCCCCGCTTGACTATTTTCTTTTTCCACCGCATGGGTAGATTCCAACAGCTCACTTATCTTTTTAGAAATACACTGAGCAGACTCCTAAGACTTTAAATACATTTCAGATCTTACATCTGGATTATAGTAGGCATGTGTTTCAAATGATTCAGGGCAAACCAAACAAAAGAATATTCAATTACTGCAGATATTTATTCGGAGTGAGAGGGGAGAACTGGGATGAAACAACAATGGAGTAGTCAGAAAAGTGATTAGCTTTACTCCCTGACTCAGTTCGGATATATTATGAAAATATTGTTCACTGTAACTAACTATATATGTTGTGATTTAGGAATGTCAGGCCTCCCGCTATAATGGGAGGAATGCTGGCATCCCAATTATATGCCCACCAGTGTCTCAGGTGCTGGTGGGATGAAATGTAGAGAATGAAAAGGTAAGTAATTTTAAAATTCTCCCAGGGGGCATTTTTCAAGGTAGAGTCACCAAATTTGCAGCATAGCTGCAAGGGTCTCTCCTTGCATGAACCTCAAAGTTTAGTAAAGTTTGGGGCAGGGGGTTTGACTTTATGGGGTCCGGAAGGGGTAGACCACATTCCCCATAGACAAACATTGTAAATTTTACCATGAATGGAGGAGGGGGTGACCCAGATGCCATAAAATTGGACCCCTGACCCAAACCTTGGGTTTCATTCAAGAAGAGTCTCTTGAAGCTGCCCTGAAAATTTGGGAACTCTACCTCCAAAAATGTCCCCACAGAAGCTTCGAAAAAATCCCCATAGACTATAATAGACCTGAATTTTTCGGTAACCCCAAAAATAAACCTGTACTATAAATTTACCGGTATGGGTATTTGGCTTATTCTGGGTTTACCCCAAAAAATCTGGCCCAATAAACCTGATCCCGAAATTTACCGATTTTTTTTGTTTTTTTGCACAACCCTAGTAGAGACAATAAAGGAAGCCACAGCCTTCAATTTGCAAGATCTGAGCAAGGCTGTCAAAGATAGGACATTTTGGAGGACTTTCATTCAAAGGGTCGCCATGAGTCGGAAGCGACTTGACGGCACTTAACACACACACACAGTAGAGACATGTCGACTATCCTTTCAGCCTGTTGCCTTGAGCCTGACCTTGGCTGGGAAAAGTGGGGTACAAGTCTAATACATATATACATACATAAAGGGAGAGCACAGGCTAGAGAGCAGAGAAATGGGGAGTCAGAAACAGAGAAGGCCAGAGAAATGGGGAGAGAATGGACTTCTCCTCTTGAAATTAGCATCATTGGTGCACTGTAGTAGCCATGCACTATTAAGTTTACAGCATGGCATAAAGTCCTGATTCCATTAGCTCTGTTTATGATCCGAAATTGTTGATTCTTTCTGCTCAGACTGGAAATTAGATCTCTTTTGGCATTCTTACACGAAATGGAGGGGTGGAAAGCCCTGTATGTAACCCTGATACTCTTGGAGGGAGGGCAAAGTAAAAAAAAAAAAATGTAAAAGATAGTTACAGGATGCTTTTGAAATGGGTGGTTTAATAAAACCAGATATTCTTTCATTAATAGATCTGGCTAAGTTACAGTTACTATGTAAGTTCTGCTGTTGTTATTTGTTTTCACATAAACATTTTGACTTCCATGATACCTTCCAAATTCACTTTGCAAAACATGGGTTTTGTTTTTGCCGGCTTCTATTTTCTTGCTTTGCAGTCCAAGCTGCAAAGAAAGGGAGAGAGGGAACTGGAATAAATTCAGTGCAGCTGTCATTTCAAAAAGTAGGTGATGCATTAAAGTAAAACAATAAATGCAAGAGAAGCTTGTTCAAAAATTGGACTTAGAGGAATAAGCTGTTTCTGATGGTGACTGTATTAACATGCTGGCAAAATTCTTTTAATTTCTGCCTAGACCTCATTTAATTAAGACTCAAATCCTAATATTTTTCAACAGGCAAAAGTTATAGTAAGGCAAGGGGGGGGGGAATTGGGTTCTTTCATTATGAATAGAAGCAGCAAAGTTTCAAAATATGCCTCTCCTGATACTGATTATTCAACTGTAGGGTTGAATGAACATTTCCTATTCGGTTACTTTTAACATTTGTTCATCTTTTTTGCCAATACTTTTGGTTTTCCAGTTGCCAAGATACCTTCATTTGAGTGTCTTCCAGTTCACATATCTTGGTATTAGGAGGACTAGCTCAGTGGTCCCCAGTGTGGTACTCATCAGTGCCATGGTGCCCACCTACACCTTTTCTGATTCATGGAAATGGGTGGGGCCAGGTAGATCTTTTGCCCAGAAAGGTTTCTGATTGACTATTGGAGATTTGATTGGCTGTTCAGATGTTTAAAAAACATTACTTTGGTGGTGGCAGCTACCACAGCACAAGGATCTGTACTGCATTACTCACGTTAAGCTGTGGCAATCATTTTGTGACTGGCTACGCCTCCTGCAACAGCCATGTTGTGACTTTCATTTTGTTGCTGTGCTCACCATGCCATGACAGAATTCCAAATGGGCCCACAGGATCAAAAAGGTTGGGGAACCTTGGACTAGCTTCTCTCATCTTGGTTTTCCATCAGGATTAAGGTTGCCACTTACCTGGTTCTGGCAGGGTTTCTCCTGAGGATGTTCCTCATCTCCTGCCCTCACTTAGGGTTGTCAGCTTCCAGGTGGGGCCTGGAGATCTCTCAGAATCACAACTGATCTCCAGACTACAGAGATCAGTTCACCTGAGGGATATGGCAGCTTTATACACCACTGAGGTCCCTCCCTTCCCCAAACCCCACCTTCCCAGGCTTCACCCCCAAATCTCCAACCTGGAGTTGGCAACCCTACCCTCGCTTGATGGAGCTGTAGAGGCTTGGGTAAAAATGTCATTGATGGACACCTGGCCACTATTTTCTGTTTCTGAACAGGAAGTGACGTCTTACAAGTCTCCAAACCACCCCCCCCCCAACATTCTCAAGGATTGACAGCCAAGGACTGGAATCCCTAATCAGGATAGTAAATAGGTTTCTGGCTATCACCGTCACAAAAGATATAGAGTTAGCAGGCTATGTATAATGCTATTATGACAACTGTAGAATATATATCCCAGAGGGAAGCCTCATGTCACCCAGTTTCTCGCAATCACAAATCAAGGACCTGCTATTATCAACTAGTGAGCCTTTAGCCACAAGCACAATCAGTCATATTAGCAATTTACAAGCATAGGATCCATGCCTATGTGGCAAGCTCTTGATTACTGGCCAGACACTGGGTGAAGTGAGGTTTCCCTCTTGGATATGTATGTGTCCATTTTCCACCTTGTACTGATTGCCCCAATGATTCAATTCAAACTGTTCGAATAGCCTGCCAAAAGCTCTGCTTTGCTTTAATGTCATGCTTGTCTTCAAATCTACCCTTTCCCCTCCTGGAAGAAACTATATTTGGAATTATGCCTAGAATTCTTAACTTCCCCCTTCTCCCTTTTGTCCAGTGAAGCCACATATCTGATCCTCCTCCCTTCTTACCAAGTCTAGAAAGAAAAGAAAGATTTGCTTGTGGACTCTATAATTAATGATAGAATTCTTCCATAAAGTGGGATTTTGCCTGCCCACAACTGCCCATACCTCGTGAGCCACCAGCCTCCCCCCTTTGGAGGAGTAGGATCCTGGTTGTTATGAAGACCTATACGTTGAAGCCCTATTTATCCCAGCTAACCAAATCATGCCGCCATAACTTCATCACAGCAGATCTGGGAAGGAATATAGGAAACACAAACCATCCGAAGCAGGAAAGGGGCTTTTCTGGGGATTTTGCAAGCTGTGGTATGATAGCAGGTGTGCCCCTTTTCTTTTAGATAATGTCTGTTTATTCAATTTATCCCATACTCTCAAAAATCTGCCAGAGGTAGCTAAATCATAAAACAAAACAATAAATGATACAATTTAAAAGTTAAAATCAAAGTTAAAATTAAAATAATTTGAAACTACAATATCAACTGTGAACCCATCCTGAGTATTTTAAAACAGCAACCAGTAACACCAGAGTACAAATTCAGTACAACAGGGCATAACTGCAACTGGCATTATAGGTGGGGATAATAAAGTTCAGTTAAAAGCATAGATGGACAAGAATTTCATTTATTTATGTATTTACTTATCATCATCATTCCTTTATTGGCATAAAAACTATGTATTTACTTCTTTTATATCCCATCTTCCTCCCCAATACAAAAGCATAAAATCATTAAAATTAACAAACCACAGCCATTCAAAACAGCATACAACATTTAGTACAGTCTATAGACAGGGTATCACTGTAGCTGGGGGCACCAGATGTACCAGATGTAGTGATGGCCACACTAGCTTCGATGGCTTTTACAGGAGATTATCCATATTCGTGGACAATAGATCTACCAGCTATTAACCATGACAGGTAAATTGGACTGCAGCATCAGGTTTTTTTGTTTGTTTTGTTTTTTTGGTAAACCCAAAATAAGCCAAATACCCATACCAGTAAATATGGGTATTCGGATTATTTTTGGGTTTCTTGAAAAATTCAGGCCCATTATAGCCAATGGGGATTTTTTTGAAGCTCCTGGGGGGAACACTTTTGGAGAGAGAGTCCCCAAATTTGCAGCATGGCTGCAAGGGACTCTCCTTTGATGGTCACCAAAGTTTGGTGCACTTTGGGACAGGGGGTCCAATTTTATGGCTCACAAAGGGGTCACCCCCATCCCCCAGGCATTTGTAAGCTGAGCTGTCCATCAGGTTCAAAAGTTCAGCTATGCTGAGGACTGGTGGAAAGAAGGAATTCCAGGCTGGCACCTCAAAATCTGGGCTCTGCTTTTGTTTCTGGGTTGCTTTGTATGATGTCCAGGGAAATGAGTTTCCAAACGGAGGAAAAAAGCTTAAATACAGGAGAAATAAGGCATGGAAAACATTTCTTTTGGTGGCAAATGACATCCTGTGAGCAGTCCTTTATTGTAGACATGAAAATCTGATTTCAAGAGATGGTCACAGTGCAGGGAAACAATATCGGTCATGACCAAGACTGGTCATGTTAAGGAGATTGCTCATCCACATGGGTGAGGGAGTCTTCTTCAGAAGGGCCATGTGCAGCTGATGGAAACTAGTGTTTTCCAGACTAATAAACCCCATCTTTTAAAGTGCAGATCAGATCAGCTCACTGCCGTCAGTTGGTCAGACCAAGTTGGCTCTGATTACACGACCCCTACCTCAAAAGGGCCCCAACTATGGGACCCTAACAAAACCAATAAAAAAAAACAGAATGAAAGAAAAAGGGGAGAAAGCACAGAGCTGTGCTTCTGAGCAAAGGTGAATAGCTGATCCCGAAAAGCTGAATATCTATTCTGCTTTTTCAGGAATCGCTAATTTTGGGTTCATTTTCAGTTTGGGTTTATCATTATGCACAACCCTAGAGGGAAGCCCTGAAAGGAATCTTGATCAGCAGCTTTGATGAGGAATAGGGTGCTCGAATAGATAAACCATTGGTCTGATCCAGCAGGGCTCTTCTTATGTTCTTATCCTACTTATGTATTGAATACATTTAGTATCAGTAATTAATGAAATTTGAATAACTTCATAAAAACATTTATTTCTCCACCAATGAGAAAAATACAGAGACATGAGGTTACACAATAATATGTGGGGCTTAAGAGAAATTTAACATTTGCCAAATATCAAGGTGATGTTATGGTTCTATCTGCTATGGTGGGGTGGTCTGCAGCTATCTGTATAATTTCATTTGCTATTTGCCAGTGGTTTGCCATGTCGAAAGCTCCATAGGTTAGATTTATCTACAGCTTTATACCCTGTAGCTGTTCATTATGAAAAGAAATTAGGAACCTTAACAGCTTGACTGATGCTCCCATTTGGGCTGCCATGGCAACCAGTCTGTGTATTAAAGTAGAGGGTCGTATGACTTGGTTTTCTAAGGCTAATTAATTTTACTAATTATCACCTGATACCAGTCGCAGAACATGTTGGTGACCTAGTGAAATCAGCTGTGGAGAATGTCTCGCCTTACTACTATGGTTTTCTGACCCGCCTGTGCAGAGATATGAAAGACATTATTAGAAATTCATAAAACATTCAAAAAACAAATACTGCTGCATGGTAAGAGGTCAGACATGGAGCCCCAAAGATGTTTAATGCACACATTTAAATCTTCCTTATTGCTTTTTCTATCGTCCATCATTATTAAATAGGTTATAAAGAGTGTGGTAGTTAAGCTAAAAAGATTGTCAGTAAAAGGAAGTATAATTCGTGAGCTTCATGAAGGATTTCTGAATAACTCAGCAGTCTTAACAATTTATATATATATATATATATATATATATATATAGAGAGAGAGAGAGAGAGAGAGAGAGAGAGAGAGAGAGAGAGAGAGAGAGAGAGAGAGCGCGCTTTGGCACTGAAAAATAAGGAAATCAATAACAAGCTATTTATTAACTCCTCCCCATTGTGTATTTATTATTTAATAAATGAATAATAGTAGACATATCTGAATTAAACTGAAAATCATAAATATTATTTTATGGAGCAGGAAAGCAATATATATTAACAGATCCAAAGAATTTAATTTCAGACCCCACCATATATGTATCTTAATACTACATCCTAGGCTTTAGGGAGCAATTAACAATTTGTTTTATATCACAACACAGCATTTCAGTGGCAAAGATTCAATTATCTTTGAAATCAGCTAAAAGGAGGACTTTGGAGGGGAGAAAGCTTTGAAAAATTGTCATAACAAATTACCAGCCACAGTGCATGCACACACACACACACACACACACACACACAAACTCTCTGTAGACGGCCTTTGCCATGGTGACTGAAGAGAATGAAAAATTAATGATATCTCACTGGCCTGTCAAAAAAAAAGAGAGAGAAAGAAATCGCTTACATGACAGAGTAGAATTTGGTGGGTCTGTGTTTAAAATACTACAATTAATTAAATACAGAGAAGCAGGATTTTAGCATAATCCTAGGAGTACACTTTCATGTGATATTTCATTAGAAATTACTGAGGTAGCAAGAAGACAGACAAAGAAAAATATGCAAACCCAAGTGACAAATGCAAAGTTCTGCATGGGGGTGGGATCAAATTGGATTAGGCATACCTGGGCCAAGAAGGGGGTTGCCTGGTTTGGCACTAGTACAAGTGGATTGTGGTTGATTGCAACCTGAATGTAGCAACATGGTGCAGCCAAAAATTTAAAAAAAACAACCTATGATTTTAGGCTGTATTAATGGAAGCATGGAATCCAAGTCATGAGATGTAATAGATCCACTCTACTTCATACTAGTCAGACCTCCTCTGATACCATTGTCCAGTTCTGAGCCCTGCACTTTACGGAAATGTGGACAAATTGGAATGGGTTCAGAGGAAAGCAACAAAGATTGTCTGGAAAACCAGACAACCAAGGCCAGAGATGTTCAGAGGTGGTTTGCCATTGGCCTGCCTCTGCATGAGATGAGAGAGTTCTAAGAGAACTGGCCCAAGGTCACCCAGCAGGCTTCATGTGGAGGAATGGGGAATCAAACCCTGTTCTCCAGATTAGAGTTCACCACTCTTAACCACTACACCATGCTGGCTTTCAACACACAAGTGGAAAAAATTATATTGGGGAGGGATACAGACTGAACTGGGTAATTTGCATTGTCAGCTCTGAAAGTCTGGGGAACAGCTGCTTTATCCTGTAATGTGGATCAGGGCCCTTAAGTACACTTCAGTAGGGTGAAGAAGACATAATAGAAGCACTACTCTTCCATTGGAATGCATATCTTTTGTACAACATTGGGGGAAAGACAGACATTTAAAGTGGGTGGAGAAACGCAATTAACACTTATCTATGTTTTCTCTCTCCAAAAACCTCTTATTCCTGGCCAGATTTCTCAGAGTTGGTGACACACACATTCTTAGAGCTCCATTTGGGGAAACACATCTGGGGGGGGGGGGAAGGACGGGAGAAGGGAAGGGTTTAGCAACCTCTCCTGTCCATCCTGTGATTTAAATGCTGCCCCCAGATCCCTCTGAAGAAATTTAAGGTGATCGAAAAGGAAAAGGTTGTGGTTTAGATGGTAGATCATATGCTTAGCATGCAGAAGGTCCTAGGCTCAATCCCCATCATCTCCAGTTGAAACGATCAGGTAATAGGTCCCTACCTGAGTCCTTGGACAGCCATTGCCAATCTGAGTAGACAATGCTGACTTGGAGAGACCTGTTGTCTGATTCAGTATAAGGCAGCTTCATGTGAACATTCTGAACTCAATAATATCTCCTTTATAAGAAATTAAGTACAGTTGAGAGTTCAGTTTTCACTTCCTTTCATATCTGACAGTACAAATAGGGTGCAGAATGTTCCCATGTATAAAGCTGCAATATATTTCAGCAGAGATATCAGACCAGTAATCATTCAGCTGTTCAAATACTGGAATTTTGTTAAACATATTCTGGGGTGAAAGGTGTCTTTTACTTCACTGAAGTATACCTTTAAAAGTCAGTTGACAGCTTTAATTTGATAAACACTAATTCTTACCATTTGAGGGCACTGCAGTGCTTGAATTATAGGGGGCAGGGAAGTGAAGGCCTTCCCACCTCTACAGTTCAGAAGGACCAAATACTCTGGGCCTGAGCACCATGGAATTTATTACAGCTCCCTACCCTATACACACACGCATCCTCATAATTTGAGTATTGGAACGCTGACATTGAACTGCTTAGTATGAAAAAAAAATGTAGTTAGAAAATTTCTTGTGCAGACTTTGTCAGACCAAGAAATAACATGAGGTGATGGTGATCCATCACTTTGAAAATATGACCATCCCATTGGGTTAAGATGGAATACAGACAAAGGTTTTGAAGTGAGGATTTTACAGTATTGAATCCCTTCCTTTTTCTCCTAAATATTTATTTTAAAAGGCAGATCCTACCTTCCTGAAGGTCAAGGCCAATGTGGTGTAGTAGTTACACTATCAGACTAAGGTATGGGAGAACCAAGTTAGAATTCTCACTCTGCTATGGAAGCTTACTGAGTTAATCTACCTCACAAGTTTATTATGATGATAAAACAGCAGAAGGGAGAATGATGTTGTAAGTTTCTTTGTGTCTCCACTGGGGAGAAAAGCAGGGTTATGAATATCTAAATAAATAAAAAATGTCCTAGTCATAAAACAATGGTCATACTAAAATTCAATTCAATAATCAAATCAATTAGCATATAATATCTCAGTGGTCGTTTGTTTTTGCTAACTTGGAGTTATAGATGTAGGGACAATCCCTACATCATTTTTGGCGAAACAAAAGGCACAGGAACATTTTAAGACTTCAATAAAATATGGATGACTGAACTGTGTAGAATGCATTGGTGTGATTCTACAGCAGAGAAAGGGCATGTCCACCACCACAAATTATGCAACAGATCTTGTGGCTTCCATTTTCACCTTGAATGGAAGGAACAGGGACCAGCAGGAGCGAGAAAATGGCAATCATTTGTTAGGTTATCTTCTGACAAACTAAATCCATGGTTAGTAATGTTTCTATTATAATATGGGGTTCACTGGTAGAGCACCTGTTTCTCATACAGGTGGTTCCAGGTTCAATCCCTGGCAATTCCAGTTAACAGGATCTTGTGGCAGGTGATGTGGAAGACCTCTTCCTGGGAACCACTGACAGAGCAGACAGTACTGAATTTGACAGACCCATGGTTTAACTCAGATTAAGGCAACCAAATGGTATCTGTAACATGTTCTTGCAACCCATTATAAATAGGGAACTGTATTTCAAACGGAGGCATCAAAATATTGTCAATGTCATTTTCTTCTTTGTAGCAGGAATGGACAGTTTGGTTATAATACCTAACATCCCATAGAAGAAAGCCCTGAATCATTACAGTGGCCCCTATGAAGCAGAGGGTAATTAGGAAAGTGTTGATAATGATGAAAGGCATAGCTGTCTGTTTCTGACAGGTCAGAGCTTCTGTCGACTACAACTAACTCACTAATTTTCCCACTTCTTGTACAGAATACTTGTCAAAACGTAGGACTCTGAAAGCTCATAAAACCATGAAAGGTGTGAAAATTTCTTTGAACTGTAAAACGAAGACCAAATGTTGCTTTGACCCTGCATTTCACAGTGTGCAGAAAATGGATTTTCTGACACAACAGAGCATCAGAACCAAGTGTGACTGGGTTAAAGGCTTCCCTGCTGATTAGCGATTCAGCCTGGACTAACTCAAGGAGATTCACAAATGGTGTTACACAGAGGATCACCACCTAACTGCTCCTCTCCATAAGGTCAGGAGTAGATAAGTCAGTTGGGGATAGCTCAGAAAATAGCCTTTAGCCCTAACTTTTTAAAAAAACTATAGGAGATTTTTTTTTCTTTGTAAGACTGTAGCCTCCTCAAACAAGCCAAATTGTCTTTTGGGGCTATGCCTGACCGGCCCACAGAGAAGTGCCTTATTATTTCCCTTGTGGGATTACTTGTCCCTAGAAGTAGTTTTTTTCCAGTTCTTTTCTGAGGCTTTTCTTTTACTGTATTGGAGATACATATACATATTTATAGATGCACAGAACGCATACATATATGTTGGGGTGGATCTAGTCTGCTAACGCTATTGCCTTGTTTGGGTACAACACACTTTCCCCTGACACAAGAAGCTTAAAGGGGTATTCTTCACGGAGATTTGCTGCTGTTTCGATGCTGATTTGCTTCGGAGGCAAATTTTGGTTATTCACTCCAGATCCGTGTTTTCCCCCACTGAGCAAAATAAGCCGGGTTAAAAGAGAGGCAATCCAAACCACTTCTGAGCCGTACTTTCCAGTAGAACAGCGTTTTGTTGCTCGGATGCCCATGAAAAAATGTTTGCTTCGCTCCCCAGGACGTCTCCTGTCTCCTCCCCCAAGAACAGTGATTGGCTGGGGGAGTTGCCACTCTAACAGCATCGCACCGGCAGGAGGGAGACCCAAAGCAGACTGGCTGCCCCTCTTCAGAAGGGTGATGAGGATTTTGGCTTGGATTTGCCACTCGCAGAATGCCCCCCCAACACACAGACACATAGGATCGCACCGGCTGGAGGGAGACCCAGAGCAGACTGGCTGCCCCTCTTCAGAAGGGTGATGGGGGTTTTGGCTTGGATTTGCTGCTCTCAGGATACCCCCCCAACACACACACACATAGGATCGCACTAGCTGGAGGGAGACCCAGAGCAGACTGACAGCCTCTCTTCAGAAGGGTAATGGGGTTTTGGCTTGGATTTGCCGCTCTCAGGATACCCCTCCCAAACACACACACACACATAGGATCGCACCAGCTGGAGGGAGACCCAGAGCAGACTGGCTGCCTATCTTCAGAAGGGTGATGGGAGTTTTGGCTTGGATTTGCCGCTCTCAGGATGCCCCCCCCCAACACACACACACACATAGGATCGCACCGGCTGGAGGGAGACCCAGAGCAGACTGGCTGCCTCTCTTCAGAAGGGTGACGGGAGTTTTGGCTTGGATTTGCTGCTCTCAGGATCCCTCCCCCCCAAAAAAAACACACACACAGGATCATGGGAAGAGTGGGCAGGATTAGGCGGATTTGGAGTGGTGAGTCATGAGCGGCAGCAGACGTAAGCAGCGCAGAGAAGTGCGCTGTTTCTCCCGTGAAAAATTGAAAATGCCTCGGGATGGGGGGAGAATCTGCGCTGCCATGAAAAAGCTATTTAAATCAGTTTATTGTTTGCTCCAATTCGAAACCGAAGCAAAATCCACCGTGAAAAATACCCCCAAAGAGTCTCCTGTATCAAGGGATGGAATCTTGCACTGGGGGAAGGTGCCACCATTAGCAGAACAGAACTGTGGGATTCAACCCCTTGTGAGCAGATCGAGGACATGTTGAAGAGTTGAAGAACTGTTTTTTGTACATGACTATTCTTTACTTTAAGGAGTCTCAAAGTGGCTTACAATTGCCTTTCTTTCCACCCCCCCCCCCACAACAGGCACCTTGTGAGGTATGTGGGGCTGAGAGAGCATCTCTCAGATCTAAGGGAAATGAACTAAAATGAGTCTACTTAAATTACCTTACAAGACAGTTAGATGGAACAAACATACCCCAATCTCCCTACTACTTCCTGGCAGAGGAGGATGGGTCCCACAGGTCATGACATCTGGGCAAAGTGTTTGACCCTAGAACAAAGGAAGATTCCACCTTTTAAAACTGCTGACCTCTTTGATGAAAACCTCCACAAATCAGAGTCAGGAATCTTGTCCCTCGTGGGAGATGCTCTGCCAATCAGGTCCTTGGTCAAGGAGCCAGCATCTCATTTCCCTGATCAGGTTTTATGATGCCCGTTCATCTCCTCCTTCGGCATGTAGGCCAAGTGGGCTTTTTTCTGCTGAAACCTAGTTCCTGTTTTTCCTAATTCTACCTCTCTTATGGAAATAAACAGTTGTCATGGTTTGAGGGTCCCCAATCATAACATTGTCAGTATCCCATTTAGATAATTAAATTGACCGAGCTGTGTAAAGCATGGCATCATTTGTCCCCCTTTTCTGCCTGTGTTGCCTGATACATCCTTCAAACGACCAATATCAAATAGATTGTATTGCCTGCTTTTTTTGCCATTACAGTCAACATCATCTATTCAAGAAGTAACTGCAAAATCGATTGCAAGATTAGCTGGGTTCACAGGCAAATGTTAAATGCACTAACAGCGTATGCCTGAGAGGAATGCCTGCACCGGTCATAGGAGGTTTAGGCTCTGTCGAAACCACCCCATGGCGTAAAAAATCAGTGCAACCCTTCTTAGGGTTGCATGGGAGATACGCCACCTAAAAAGATGGTGTATCTCTCAAAAATAAAAAAGGGGCATTCCTGGCCTGAAAGGGCTTTGGAGGCAGCCTAAAGGCGGCTCCTCCCCCAGCCTGGCGCCGGAACACCCAGGAAATGCCTCCTTGCTCAAGACTAGTAAGCAGGCTGTGAGCCAAACTATACTGGAGGGTGATGAAGCATGACTAACAATAATCCAATTTCATAAAGAGAGTTTACTTCAAAAGAGACATTATAAAATGCACCTGATCATGACCTGTGACAATGTTTCCATTAGTTGCTGATTCCACTGTCAAACAACTCTTACTGAAAAAACTTTTTCCTAATGTCCAAATAGTACCACTCCACCTGCAATTTAAACCCATGTTATAGAGTTAATTTTCTACATTTACAGGTTATGGATTATTGTAAGTCTCAGATCATCAGCAATTAAAAATAGCAAGAACATTATTAACAAAAAAGTGACACTGTGTCAGCTACAAATTTTGCACCAATAGGTTGCTGCTGTTTAAAAAAAATGCAAATTATGCAAGTCTCATATCTTCTATCTGTTGATTATTTAGCACAGTAGGACTATGTCAGTAAAAAGGATAAATCTATTTTAAATTAGTTTAACTAATTAATTAATTTACAATGACAACAGATAAAAAAGAGCTACTCTTAACAGGTTAGTAATTAATGAGCTAACAAGAAACTATACTCCTATTTTAAAAGATGAGGATGCCTCTGTCAAAGAGCTCCAACTGGCCTCCACTAGATGGGCTGCTTTGGTTTGGTCAAAAGTTTCCCCAAAAAACAAAACATTGAACTCCAGGCTTTCGCCCCAAGTCCAATGAGTAGCTGCCACCAACTCTGGACCAAAAGTTAAGCCTCCAGGCAAGAGGTCCAGAGTAACCCCTGCCAAGCTCCAAATTCAGTGTGAGACTTTTCCTGCCAGGCTGAGACCTAGCCAGGACTGTTCACACTTCCCAAAACTGTCTTAGGTTTTTGGTAGGTGGTTTTCACACTCATACACACAAGGCACTTAGATTTAGGCTTGGAATCCCAGAGTCATAGACACAGTCAATTAAAAGGCTAATGATTTATTTTATCAAATTTATGCTGGTTACAGGAAAAGAAAAAAAATCATGAAGTTTTAAGCAAGAAAATAACAAAATGATTTAGCATAGCTAACTCATACAATATTTCAGTTTCTTATATTCAAGAGGTTTGGCAAGGCTTCTCAAAAGCAATGTTCCAATAGTTACCAGTTTCAAGAGTTCTTTCAGCATACAAGAGTTTCAAAAGGATTGTCCAAAGGTTTGTCCAAAAGGTCAGCTTGACCAGAGTTTCCCCCTCAAGGGCCAAAATCAAATGGGTTCTGATGCCGCCAGCTCTCCTGCTGTACCCCAAAACGTGCATAGTTAGGCTCAGGACTGGTCTGTCCTTATATTCGTTTTCTCAAGGGCATGAGCTCATAGAGGCCAATTGAGAAAATGAAAGTAATTAGCTGTTAATTAATCCTTTGGTCAGAATGCTGATTCACTATTGACGCATTCAGGTGGTGAAGCCCGCAGAACTCCCTGCACCTGGATGTCGTCACAAACATTAAGATAGTGGCTGACCCATTAGTTACCATGGCAACGCATGGCCTTGCATTCCAGAAAGGGGAGAGAAAGGTTTAACGAGAAGCAGCTGGTTGCCTATCTTGTTCCCTCCCCAGAAGCAGCTTTCAAAATGGAACTATTTTGCTGTTCTAACATCCCAATAGCACAAAACTCATAGGCCTCCAGGCCTGAACCAAGGAAATAATGAAACCCAAGAAATTGAGGGACCTCAACTTCTTGACAGCCTCTTTAGATTGGGAGCCCTCCGACAATGGATTTTCTGCAGAACTATCATTTGGAATCTTTCTCTCTCCTGTAAAACTGCTTCATGAAACATGAAGTGTAGATTTTTCTCCAGTAGAAGTTAGTCAAATAGAATTATTGCCTTTCATAACTGTTCAAGTTGTTCAAGTATATACTTTCTATGCTAGGTGAAAAACAAGTCCTACAAGGAATGGTTAAAGGAACTTGGCATATTTATCATGAAAAAAGAAGAACAAAAGTTGGTTTTTATACGCCAACTTTCTCTACCACTTAAAGAAAAATCAAACCAGCTTACAATCAACAGACACCCTGTGAGGTAGGTGGAGCTGAGAGAGCTCTAAGAGAACTGTGACTAACCCAAGGTCACCCAGCTGGCTTCATGTGTAGGAGTGGGGAAACCAACCCGATTCACCAGATTAGCATCTGCTGCTCATGTGGAGGAGTGAGGAATCAAACCTGGTTCTCCAGATTAGAGTCCACTGCTCCAAACCACCACTATTAACCACTACACCACAGGTGGAAGGTGAAATGATTGCACTTTTTAAATACCTGTAGGCTGCTAAAGAGAGGGCAAGACTAGCAGTGCTCTGTTCCAGAGGGCAAGACTAGCAGTGCTATCCCTAGCAGGTCTATTCAGAATCCTACTGAAGTCTGGTCAATGGGGTTTAATCCCAGGAAAGTGTTCATAAGATTAAATTGTAGGATGGTGGATTTTAATTAAACATCAGGAGAAACTTCCCAAAAGTAAGATCAATTAGAACAGGGGTGTCAAACTCAATTGTTACAAGGGCCGGATGTAACATAAATGTCACTTGGCTGGTCTGGGCCATGCCTCGCCAGCCCAGTTTGAGAGGGGGGGTGGCTGCCTTGGCTGGCTCGCAAACCAGATCTGACCCATGGTCCTTATGTTTGACACCCCTGAATTAGACAATGTAACCAGTTATGGTAGGCTATTGCTCACTGGAGATCTTTACATGAAGACTAGACAGACATCTTTTGCAAGTGCTCTATCTCTGGATATCCTTCATTCATCAAGGAATCAATAGCCTGTAAGGTTCTTTCCAACTCTGTGACCCTCTAAGTGCTTCCTTTCAGTAAAAAATAAATAAGGCTGAAACATATGAGAAGAAAGGTATTAATATAGGGAAAAAATCCATCTTTGCCAGATTGCCCCCATGTCTTACAACAAACAGTCATGTAGGGTGACACAGTTCACCAAACCTCCATGGTTTGCTGGTCTATTATCGTGAGATCAGTAGAACAGGGGTAGAGGATACACTGCCTGAAGTATTTTGTAAGGTGAAGCTAGTGGTGCAGTTCACATGTATGCTGAATTGCCATATTAAGTTATCATTTAGAATGCTTAAATGATCTGACTTTTTACTTGCAATGCATTTTTTTACTTGCAAAGCTTTCTACTTACTACTGAGGTATGAATAAGGGACAGAGCTCATGAAATGGGCCACATATAGAGTGTGCTTTCAAATTGTTCCCCATAGCAGTGGTCTCCATGCAACAAGCATTTTGTGTGCTGCATGTTTGTGTGTGTGAAGTGCCTTCAAGTCGCAGCCGACTTATGGTGACCCCTTTTGGGGTTTTCATGGCAAGAGACTAACAGAGGTGGTTTGCCAGTGCCTTCCTCTGCACAGCAACCCTGGTATTCCTTGGTGGTCTCCCATCCAAATACTAACCAGGGCTGACCCTGCTTAGCTTCTGAGATCTGACGAGATCAGGCTAGCCTGGGCCATCCAGGTCAGGGCGCTGCATGTTTAGTTTTTATTTATTACATTCCTATCCAGCATTTCTTCTGGAGTTGGCAGCAATAGCTGCCAACCCAGCAATAGCTGCCAACCCAGCAATAACATTTGCATGACAGAGACAATTTTGGCATGTATTGTGCCGATGCATGACGTCACTTATGGCACACAACTGGAAGTGATGATGTTGCATTAGGGTGATGTTCTAGGATTCAACATAGAGTTTGAGGTCAATCCTACCTAGAGTATTGCTCCAATACAATGATGTTATTTCCAGGTTTTCACTGGAAGTGACATTGCAAATTGAAGTGATGCCAAAGACCCCCTCTCCATTTTCCCTGGCCTGTCAACCAGCAGTGGGGGACAGGGAATCCAGACCAGGAAGTCTCCCTCTATATCAACAGACCTGCCCCACCCCCGCCAATTTCTTCCATCATAAAGAGAAAGATATATCAAATTCCCAGAAACTGTCCTATCTTGGCACAGGCCAAACCCAGACTTCCTTAGAAGCAGCAGCATTGCTATATCATATGTCCTACAACCATAATCCGAATGAATCCACAAGGCAAGTTACTATACAGTGAAATTACCATAAGCAATATCTCCATAATCCAGCAGCAGCAGCAGCCTGAAAGTTTTAATCAATTACTTGTTAATAATATTTTTACAGTGCTTCTTCAAAAAATATTTTTCATAGTGACCCATAGATTCATTAAAAAACACAATAAAATCCGGGCTTCCAGTGTCTGCGTTGGTCCCGGCAACAGTTTCCAGGGAGAGTTCCCAGAAGAATCCAAGATACGCTTTAAATTGGAGTGCAAATAGCACACCAACCCGGTCCTAAATAGTGGGCTGGGGTGCAGGAATTCCTCTGCACCCAGAAGATAGCAGTGTGACTCCCACACTCTCCGAGGGAGCTTTTTTAAGTCTCCCGGAGGTGTGGATGTTGTCCTGCTCGGCATTTTTGAGGGGAGAATACATCGCCTTGGGCGTTTTCTTGGCTACCGGCTTGGACCTCCAGCACCTATAACCATCTTAAGAAACATTTAAAGGAAAAATACCTCACTCTCCGAAGTCTAAGTGAGTACAAGAATTCTTTAGATCTTACCGGGTACAGAAAAATAACCGGGCTGAAAGCAATTACTGAGAACTCTGCATGCCTCCCCTCTATCGTATAAAGCCTTTTTTGTTAAGATAAATCATCAGATAAAGTGGCAAGGACCTTATCAAATTGATCTGTGGGTAGACAAAACAATCGAACTTCCTGATTGATGTGAAAGGAACCAATTAGCTTCTGTGACGTTTGAGGGGAAAGGAGAATTAAAACCCTCTCTTGGCTACGTTACCTTTTTCCGGCTGGGGAAGGCTCTTTATCAACGTCCTTAAGTTTCATTTTCAAGAACCGGAAGACATCTAGGAATTGCTGTGACTTGCAGAAGCATGCTTGCCGATTGTGGGGAGAAGGGAAGTGAAAGAAGAGTACAGGACTGAAAGGCGTCCCCTCGGTGCATCATCTAAAGGCGTCTCTTTGAAAAACTACAAAACAGGGGACATCGGAAAGTCTGTGGCTAAACTGTTTCCTGTCAACTTCCTACTTCCTGTCTACTGCCGGTCTAGAGCGTCTGCAAAAAACTTGTTGGTTTCTTCAGAAAATTTCCAAACTTCAATTTCTACTTTAAATTAAGGACTCTTTGGGAAAAAATTCTTAATGACTAAGATTAAAAAAGCTTATTAATCTACCCGTACTCATTAAAATCTTTGATCCTGGACCTGCCAAAATCGCTGCTGAAGGGCATTCTTAAGAAACTACCATGGAAAAGTTATTTCAGGATATGTTCAATCTACAAAATTAGACAACTGCAAGGTTCTATGAACACCTGTTAAATCAACAAAAGCAGATGTCAGCACTGCTGGACCAGATGATGACCAAATTTGATATCTCCACCCTGCCAGCAACTCAAAACAGGAATGAAGTCATAGAAGATTCTGAAGATGTATTCCCAAATATTGCAATGCTAGAGAACTCTCTAGCTGAGGAGCAAGAGAAAGAATACACAATAGACCAAACTCCAATAGCTTTGTTGAAACCAATGGAGCTGAATGTAACTGATCTCTTCAATTTGCTTGACGGATGGTTCAATACCTACTTGGACAGGAGACCTGTTGTGATCTTCCTCTTAGAACTGGATGTGGAAAACACAGCAACTAAGACACGTCTTGAAGGCTTCTCACTTTTGGAAGAGAGCTTGCTAACAACCCTTAAGGACCATCTTCGGGGTTTAATGACAATGATGAAAAGAAGGAGACGTTGGAAAACTCGGATGAAGGAACTAGCTTAACTGACTTTAGTGTCTTATGTGGTGAAGATTAACAAATGGAATTAGTTAAAAGGACAGGCCTTATGGATATGGATTGTATTTGACAATAAATTTACTAGTAATATTTTATTGAATTGGTGTTAGGGAGGATGGGAGAATTCAAAATGAATTAAATTTCTTAATGGAAGTAATTAATGATACTTTGTTTTACTAATCCTTTCATTATTATAGTCTTTTCTTTGATTTTATTATATTATAAGATACAATTAATTTCTAACCCTTTTTTCTTGTTTCTTTTAGTTTTCTTTTTTGTTACAGTAAGGGACAGATAAATAATGGAAATAAATATTAGGATTAGAAGTTTTATGCAAAAGATTATACAAATATATTTTGAGATAGAGGAGGGTGTAGGGGAAGTCAAATTATGTTTGAATGTAACAATCTTGGCAAATGTTTTTTATCTATTCTGCTTTTTACTGTTTATTTGTATTGTTGAAATATGTTTTTAATAGTTTAGGGAAAAAAATAAAAAAAATTGTATTAAAAAAAACACAATAAAATCCTAACATTATCTAAAAGGGAAAAAAGTCCCAAAAGACATAAGAAAAACAGGTGCCTAACCATGCATTCCTGAGCTGCACCGGCGGCCAGGATGAAAGCCCCTTAAGAGGCCAGCCAAGGCCTATCCCAGTGTAAGGGCCCACCATGCCGCCATCCGGGCAACTTACACCAGCATTTGTGGCCCTAACACCGATGTGAAGGCCTGGCTGCCAGTTGCCGGTCACTGCCACGGCAGCACAAAACATCAGCAAAGGCTGTGGCGGCATTCCAGGAGGTGTTCCCAGGGTGTTACGGCACCAGGCAAGAGGCAGGGCCACTATTAGGTGGCCTCCTAAGACATAATGGCCTGAGAATTCCCCCCTTTCTTAGGCTGAGATACGCCACCTTTTAGATGGCATGATGAGGAGCAATATCAACCAGCATGCAGTACAATTTTATGGATACCCTGCTGTAAATCTTCTTCAAATTGATTGAATGTTTCTTAATCATTACTGGGAAAACCTCTTTCTATTAAGGAGGAAGGGTTTTAAACAAAAATACAGAACAATACCACTGTTGTTCAGCTAATTCAGTCATACCTGTCCAAGCTTCCATGTACACAACAGCAGGTCAACCTTTGTGCAAAAAAAAAAAAAAAAAGCCTTGAGACAATGTACTTATAATAGGTACTTAGGTGCCACCTGCTGTCCAGGTCTAACCTATTCTAAGGAGGGGTAGTCATAAAGATGTTCTCAAGATGGAGTTGCAGTAACTTCTAGGGCAGGGGTCAGCAAACTCATTAGTCAAAAGAGCCAAATATCAACAGTACAACGATTGAGATTTCTTTTGAGAGCCAAATTTCTTAAACTTAAACTATATAGGTAGGTACACTGTTTATTAACTTAATACACTTTAATTAAAGTTTTAAGTCTTAATTAAACTATAGGTACACTGAATAAACTTGATATCATACTTAATAGTGATCTTATTTATTGATAAAAATTAAACTGTAAGTCCCTGCCATTTTCCCCTCCCCGTCTAGAGTCCTCGTCTGGAGGCCTGGTCTACCGCCATAAAAGCCTATTGGTAGACCTGGCCTCCGGCTGTCCCATTGGGAGGCCAGGTCTACCCATTGGCTTTCTTGGCAGTAGACCTGGCCTCCAGAGGCCCATAGAAGCCAATTGGTAGACCTGGCCTCTGAAGGGGGACTTTTTCCCCTCCTTGGAGTCCAGGTCTACCGCCAAGAAAGCCAGTGGGTAGACATGGCCTCCCAATGGGACTCAGCCGGAGACCAGGTCTACCAAAGGAAGCCTGCACCACCCAACAGCTGATAGGCGGGGGGGCAGGAACCGCCAAGCCGCCTGCCCAGCAATCACACGGCTAGAGGGGAGGCTTTAGCCTCCCAACCATTGAGGGCAAGGGAAAGGGGACCTGGCCATTCTCCACGGCGGGGGGGGGGGAGAGACAGCGCACCCGCTCGCCTGCTCTCTCATGCTCTCTCTCTCTCTCTCTCTCAGGCGCGCTGGCTCCGCAGCCCAGCTGCCGGCGCGAGCGGGCGCGAGAGCCGCACTCAACGGGCCAAAGAGCCACATGCGGCTCAGGAGCCGCAGTTTGCAGACCCCTGTTCTAGGGACATGTACCAGTGCCAAAAGTCAGCTGTTGTGTTTGTCATTAAAAATTGCAATCCTTCAGATTCCAATTCTTTTTTAAAAAATATGAGAATTTCTAAACATTCATAATTCCACTATAGTCACCAGAAAACAGTCATTTCCCATTAAAAACAAGGCAAAGCCACTTAATTGGGATCATAACTTTATCGTGCCATCAATGACATGGCTATCCATGTTTGTATCAATAAGACTTTTTAATGTATTTTAATAATTAACACTGGCACTAATCTCATACCCTATTAAGTACATTCATATTTGAGTTATTTAAACGAATATAATTTTGTTTGCCTCATGGGGAACCTCGATTCCGACAGTGCATATTTCAGTTATCCACCATATTTCTGTAATCCTCTTTTTTCCTGAGAAGAAAGTCTTTGTGATTTCTCAGTATGTGTTCGTAACACAGATGAAATTGGTTTACAATGATACACATCCCTATAGAGTCATTACCTGAATTTCTCTGACCTCTATTTGAAAAGAGATACAATGGATCATTCAGGTATCACCAGTTTTCAAATGTAGGGCTCACTATTGTTGGGAGTCTAACTCAGCAATGCAAGAATACATTCAGTTTCTGAGAGTGATTGATTCATTCATGATAAACACCGCTTGGTGTTACATGTTCATAATGAACTCATTCATCTCCCACTAAGCAATGATGAATATTTAGATCTTGGCTTGAAAAATAAAATCCATTTGAATCTGTTAGCTGTCTGATAAAGATGAATCACAATTATTAGGAGTGTTTAAGTCTTGCCTAATCTGAAAGGGTCAGATTTGGTAAATAACATTTAAACTTGCAGAATTATAGTGTCTCTTGTGATAAAAGCATGGACGTTGTCTGGCCAAGCTCCACTGAAATGAATAGGAGTGGCCCAGCAAGGATGTCGATCAAATTTTTATTTTGAGTGTTTTGCTATTTGAAATTTCATTTGTATTCTTTATCATAGTTATTACACTTATTTGGGGTTTTTTCTTCTGTGCTTATGCATGTCTATCAGTTTCAATGGGGGACACATTTCTGGCACTAAATTTTTGTTTATCACCCAACTGATGGAATTATCAGAGATTGTAACCCCTCACCAAGAGAAACATCCCTCCCAAACATCAAGCAGACTGTAGACGTCATCATATTATACAGGTTATTAAAATTCTCACCTACATAACAGACAATCGGAGACTAGGGCTGTTGAAAAAAATTCAAAAAAATTTGGATCCAGCACAATCCAGCCCATTTTGATCCGGGAAATGCCTAAGTCCGAACTCCCCCGCTTCAGTTCCGTGGAATCCGGTGCAAGGTTTGAGTTCAGGGAAAAATTTGGCTGAATAAAGCCATAAAAAACACATTCGCACCTTTCCGCAGCTCCGGGGGGGATTTTGGGGGTGTCAGCATAGCTTGAGGGGGCCCTTTCTGCAAGAACCCCCAAGTTTGGTGATGATTGGGGCAGGGGGGGCGAGATATGGAGCCCAGAAGGGGTCCCCCCACCTATCTGCCCATTGGAATGAATAGAAATAGACCGTTTGGAGTGGACTCGGAGTTTGCAAAGCAACACGTGACGCAACCTTGGGAGTTTTCAAAACATGGAAAGGGGCAGAGGCGGGAGTTTGAAAACCATGCGAAGCAACACGCGACCTTAGGTGCAATTGTGCAATTTGCAAACTACAGGGCAGAGGCGCTCTAGCTATATTGCATATGCTATTAATTAACACAGCAAATAGGAACAAAATAGCAGCTGGCTTGGGACTGAGAGACCGTGCAAATGCATTGTAAAAGTCACATTTTGCAAACACAGTTTTGAGCGAGCACCACCACCCCCTCTCCAACCAATCGGGCTCGGCCGCTGCACCCCCCAAACGGGGGAAAAAACAAAGTGCACGATGTGCGCTCGCCACTTGCAAAGCGCATGGAGAGACTGAAGCAAGTCTCACCAACCCCCCCACCTCTCCAACCAATGTGGTGCCACGCTGCACCCCAAACGGGTGGAAAAATCCAAAGCGCACGACGCGCGCTCGCCGCTTGCCAAGCGGCAGGAGACTGAAGCAAGTCTCACCAACCCCCCCACCTCTCCAACCAATATGGTGCTGCGCTGCACCCTAAACGGGGAAAAAAATCCAAAGTGCACGAAGCGCGCTTGCCGCTTGCCAAGCGGCAAGAGACTAAAGCAAGTCTCACCCCCACCCCCACCTCTCCACCGCACTTGCCAAGCGGACAGAGAGACTCACGCAAGGTGCACTGTCACTCTCGCCCCCAAACGGGGAAGAAAACCTGCTCTTAACTCCAGGCGAGGGTGGCCAGGGCAAAAAAACGCTGCGCCGTCGCACTCAACCCCAGGCCAGGGGCATGAAACAGAGGCGAGCGGGCACACAACCCCCTCGGCAGAATGGGTGAAAGCCCCCCTTTGGCTTCTCCCCCCACCCACAGAAACTGCTCCCCCCACCCACATACACACACAGCCTCTGCTTCCCCCACACACACACACACAAGAAAAGGTATAGAGGAAAACCCCAAAAATCAAACTGTGTGATGTCTTCTTCAAGCAAGAGCACGGGGGACAAGTAAATCCAATCCAATTCCGGTAAGCAGCAGCCGCTCGGCCCAATCAGGAATCGGAGTCTCAGCAGCAGCAGCACCAAAATGGAAGGCAATGAATACAGTTGGGATGGGAGGGGAGGGGAGGGAGTTTTTAGACTCTTCTCCTGGCCATTTCAAAAGTGAGAATCCTTGCTCTGATTGGCCAGGAGAAGACCCAGCTTGGCCACCATTGGCCGCGGGAGAATGCTGCTTACTAAGTGACGGTTATGCTGCTGCTTCGGAGCCCCCGGATTCGCCCAATTTATCTGGCGATCACCAGACCTTACTGAATTTGGCGAGTCGTTTTCCCACCTTTTTTTTAGTTTGGTTCCATCCGAACTGAAAACCACCAGATCGGGGAAAATTTGGCTGGTTTTCAGTTCAGATGGAACCGAATCGACAGCCCTATCGGAGACATTAATGAGCTGGTGAGGTTTTTCTCCCTTCCCAGGTTACTCAAGAGGGGTCGGAGAATCTATTTTTAAACAAAAATGGACCACACGAGAAAGGTAAACTATGAAGTTGAAAGGCCATGAAATGCAAGAGGGACAGTTTGTGACATTTCCATACTTTGGAGTTTGTATATGAATGTCACAGTCAATACCTCTTGGTGATACTCAAAATCTTATAACAAAGACTATTACCAAATATGAAATGAATAATGCTAGATGTTCAAACTGGATTCAGAAAAGGAAGAGGCACTAGAGATGATATTGCAAATTTACACTGGTTACTGCAACATACAATAAACTTTCAGAAGAAAATCAGCTTGTGCTTCATAGATTACAGTAGAGGTTTTGACTGTGTGGATCATGAAAATCTATGGTTGGTTTTAAAAGAAATGGGTGTGCCATAAAATGTGATTGTTTTGATGTGCAACCTGTACTCTGGACAAAAGGCTACTGTTCGGACAGAATATGGAGAAACAAAATGGTTTCCAATTGGCAAAGGTGTCAGACAAGGATGTATTTTATCCCCCTATCTCTTCAATCAATATGCAGAATATATCATGGAAAACTGGATTAGATTTAAATGAAGGTGGAGTGAAAATTAAAGCAGAAAGTGCCAAAGCAGGATTACAGCTGAACATCAAGAAGACAAAAGTAATGACTATTGGGGAATTAGACAATTTTAAGGTTGACAATGAAGAAACTGAAATTGTTCAAGATTTTCTATTCCTTGGCTCCATCATCAACCAAAATAGAGATTGAAACCAAGAAATCAGAAGGAGATTGAGACTGGGAAGGGTAGCCATGAAGGAACTAAAAAAGATTCTTAAATTAATTCATGCCACAGTATTCCACATTAGTATGTATGGGTGTGGAAGTTGGACAATGAAGAATGCTGAAAGGAAGAAAGTTGATTCCTTTAAAATGTGGTGTTGGAGGAGAGTTTTGTGGATACCATGGACTGCCCAAAAACAAATGAGTGAGCTCTAGATCAAATCAAGCCTGAACTCTCCCTAAAAGCTAAAACGACTAAACTGAGGCTGTCATACCTTGGTCACTTTATGAGAACACAAGAGTCACTGGAAAAGACAATAATGCTAGCAAAAGTTGAAGGCAGCAGGGAGAGAGGAACACTCAACATGAGATGGATTGATTCAATAAAGAAAGCCACGACCCTCAGTTTGCAATACCTGAGCAAGGCTGTTAATGATAGGATGTTTGGGGAAATATTCATTCAAAGGGTCACCATGAGTCTGAAGTAACTTGACAGCACTTAACACACACACACATAATCAGAAATGCAATGTAATTTGCAGCCAGGCAATTGGTAAATGCTACTCTTACAGTTTTACAAATATTAAAAAACCATCTTCACCATGGATCACCAATGGGTCTGAAGTGACTTAATGGCACTTAATACTCACTCAAACACACATTTAATGCACAGATAAATCAAATTCAATAAATCAAATCACTCTTGGTATCCGTAATCTTTTAACTTCCCAGTTCACTATCAGAATTTTCTAATAGATCAGGTCCACACTATACAGTGGAATCCCTAAACTGAACATACAGGATCTGTTGCAAGCCAGCTGACAACGCAATCCATTTGTGTTAACAGGACATTAACCCCATTTATTCTAACATTTACATATCAAAGATTGAAAAAGGTTACGAATAAAGAAAAAAAGTCAATGGCTAACTGGATGCCGTTAAATTTACCTCTGTTTCAGTACAAAGGCTAAGACAGATGTTTATGTTATGCTGTTTTTATGGCAGTGTGCTTTATGTAATAAGTTAGGAGTTCAATCATATGAGGGACACACCAAAGAAAAAGTAAATATAATAGTTTATTGCCATCAGCTTCCTGGAATTCTTTCCAACTCCTCTCCTCTAGACATCAGAGATCCTCTACAAACTCCCATCCTCTATGATCCTTATAAGGATGTAACTCTACATTACAAACAATCACTACACACAAGATGTTAAGATCAGTCTCATAAATGCAAGATTAGGTTTTTCTCCAGGTATACCATCAAAAAAAGAGGGGGTCACCTTACATTTTCTATACAAGTTACAGCTATGTTCAGTAACATTTGTGTGTGTGTGTATGTGTGTGTGTACAGCATTTTTAAGGGGGGGCATCTTCTGGGGTTGGCTTCCTTTCATGTTTATGTGGTACAAATGCTTAACTTGAGCATTGCATGGAGAAAGCGGCTAACCATTATTTATAAATAAATAAATAAATGATGATGATGATGATGACGATGATGGCCCAGTATGATTCTAGAGCACTGTCATTTATATGAGTACCCATTTGGGAAAGCTTCTGTATGCCCAAAAGGTAATAATTAGAACACCTGCATGCATTCCATAGTCCATGCCCACTCTGATTTTATAAACAGCAATGGGGCTGGAAGTGATTGCTAAATTTCCCACTACCCCCAACAGAGGCCCTGCAGTTGGCACACTGGCCAGTTAACAGTCTGCAAGGGAGTGGGAAGAGGAGGCATCTTAAGAGCAATAAGAAGAGTTACCAGTTCCTTCTCAGAATTATTTGTTCACTGATCCAGTGTTTTCAGGGAAGAGAATGCTGACAGCATGATCACATCAGTATCATTGTGACAAGCAGGGAAGGAGATATTTGCGTGCAGAATCTTGAACAAATATTCCCCCATCCCTCCATTTCTGAAATCCTACATTTGTTCTTTGACTTCTGTATTCAGTCTTCTCCCTCCACGGTGATCTCCAAAGATTATCCATGTTTTTGAATGAGAAACTTCAGAGAGAGAAATAAATTCATTGATCTCTTTTATCCATAGGGTTGCTAACCTCCAGGTGCTTATTTGGTTTGCTTTAACCTCCAGGTGGTGGCTGGAGATCTCCTGCTATTACAACTGATCTCCAGCAAATAGAGATCAGTTCACCTGGAGAAAATGGCCACTTTGGCAATTGGACTCTATGGCATTAAAGTCCCTTTCCTCTCCAAACCCCGCATTCCTCAGGCTCTGCTCCCAAAATCTCCAGGTATTTCCCAACCCACAGCTGGCAACCCTATTTATCTGTGAATTGATCGAATCCCCCTTTAAAACCATCTATGCTAGTGGCCATCACTAATTCACCACTGACAGTGAATTCCACAGTGTAATTACTGGGGCTGTCGATTCGGTTCGGCCCGAACTGAAAAACAGCCGAATTTCCCCTGATTCAGCAGTTTTTAGTTCGGGACGAACCGAACTCAAAAATGGCGGGAAACCGGGGGAGCCGAATTCAGCGAGTTCGGGAGTTCATGAATAAATTCGGCAAATTCGGGGCATCAGTAAGCAGCATAACCGTCAGTAAGCAGCATTCTCCTCCCCCAGCCAATCGGTGGCCAAGCTGGGTCTTCTTCTGGCCAATCAGTCAGGATTGAGTACTGGAGGAATCAGCTGCTGCGCGGCCGGGCAGGGGAGAGAGAGTGAGAGAATCCTCGTGGGTGGGTGTGTGCTTATGCACATTCGCTCTTTCTGTGGCTGCAGGGGGTGCATTTTTGGGGGTAGAGACCCCAAACTTTCAGCGGAGCTTCAGACGAGCCTTCTTAAGAGACCCCCCAAGTTTTGTAAACATTGGGTCAGGGGGTCTCGAGATATGGGCTCCACCCCTTTTCCCTCCCCGCTTTTCCGTTTCCGTGGCTGCAGGGGGCACTTTTTTGGGGTGCAGCCCCCAAACTTTCAGCATAGCTTCAGATGAGCCTTCTTAAGAAACCCCCCAAGTTTTGTAAAGATGGGTTCAGTGGGGGCAGAAATATGGGCTCCCCCCTTTTCTCTTTCCGTGGCTGCAGGGGTGCATTTTTGGGGGTGCAGCCCCCAAACGTTCAGCATAGCTTCAGACGAGCCTTCGTAAGAGACCCCCCAAGTTTTGTAAGCATTGGGTCAGGGGGTCCCAAGATATGGGCTTTCCCCTTTTCCCTATTGGGATGAATGGATCACCCGATACTGTATGCATCTCCAGAGCGGCAAAACCTTCCGTGCTTAAATGGAATCATATTGGATTACCCACTCCTCCCAGCCCCTCCTGATGGAACAGAAGACAGCCACAGTAAGACCCCTTTGGGGGCTTTAATCTATAATTTTTCTCCTGTGTGTGTGTGTGGGGGGGGAAGCAGAGTCTGTGGGTGTGTGGGGCGGGAGCAGTTTCTGTGGGTGGGGGGGAAGCCAAAGGGGGCTTTCGCCCTTTCTGCCTGGGGTGTGTGTGCCCCCTCGAGTCTCTCTCTCCCTGGTTTGAGGGGGGGCTTCAGTTGTGTGTCCTCAGGTTTTCCCTCATTCATAAGATCGGAAGGTCTATTTTGATGCTTGCTCAAAACTGGTTTTCAAATGGTTACTTAAAGAATGCATTTGCCTGGTCCCGGGTCCGATGCAAAAGGGGAAATTCCACCCCCTCCTGCTCATTATGCATAGCTAGCTGCCTCTGTCCCTTTCCATGGTTTGCAAACTCCCAGGTGTCAGGTGTTGCTTTGCATGGTTGCAAAGATGTTGCTTTGCAGTTGTGGGTGTTGCTTTGCAGTTGTGTTGCTTTGCAGTGTTGCTTTGCAGTTGTGTTGCTTTGCAAACTTGTTAGCACCTGCCCCACCCTTGCTCTCAGCTGTTTGTCGGGGCTGGGAGCTTTGTGCGTGGGCAGCAAACTCTGCTCAGAGATGCACATTAAGGGTGGGGGACCCCTTTCGGGGCCCATATCTCAGCCCCCCCTGACCCAATCTTTAGAAAACTTGGGGGTCTTGCAAGAAGGGTCCTTTGAAGCTCCGCTGAAAGTTTGGGACCTCTACCCCAAAAAATGCCCCCCCTGGAGCCGCGGAAAGGCACGGTTGTGTTTTTAATGGCTTTATTCGGCCAAATTTTTTTCCCGAACTTTGAATTCGCCCTGAATTGCACGGACCCGAAGCGGGGGAGTTCGGACTTCGGCATATCCCGAATCCAGATGGGCCGAATTCGGCCGAATCTGAACTATACCGAATTTTTTTTCCAACAGCTTTAGTAATTACTTGTTGAGCAAAGGACTTCTTGTCTGTCCTGAATGTATTGCTCATCAACTTCATAGAGTGACCCCAGTTCAAGTATTATAGGAAAGGAAGAAACTGTCCTCCACTTTCTCTGCCCATGTCTGTGAGCCTGAAAACTTCCAAAGCATATTTCAATATTAACATCACCTTGACATTGGAAAGTGGTCAGCAAACAGCTGAAGAATATTCATTAGCAAAATTTATAAAGGATCATTCTGAGGGGAATCTTTGTGGGAAAATTCATTTCAGCTCCAGCTAGGGCAAGCAGCAGCCTGCCACTTTATGTTTTGCCTGTTTAGGTAAAAAATATGAGGGAAACAAAGATTAATGTTCATTGTTTATAGCTCCACACCACACCCCTATATGAAGTCATACTCTGAATCACTAATTACAGTCAAGGTCTTTTCAAAAAAATAAATCCATTGTTTGGTTTCCTGATGAAGCAAAACATCCAAATAATGCTGTGAAGACACAGCAAAGACACAGAGCGCTTGGCATTGCAAATGTTTTATTTATAGGAGGATATTTTGATATGTACCTATTAATAGCCACTAGGAGTACAAAAAAGTGAATAAACAATAAAGATGTCTCTGTCTATTTGATGTAGCCATTCTTCCCTTGCAGAAAAGCTCTGCGTGCACAAGGCACCATTAGCTCAGTGCAATGATTGTGTGTGCATTTTGTATCTGCAAAATAATGTTGTTTTTATGCCAAGGACGGAGGCCCTGCTTTCCATTTGGCAGTCTGTCAAGCAGTTCTGTGTTTTAAATGATACTGAACTGGTCTCTAGTACAAAGCAGTAGCAGGCCAATGCAGCAACATTTTAAAAGCTGTATTCATGTGACCTCAAAAAACCACCATAAAAAAAAACTGTGATTCAATCTTTAGCTCAGATAGTCTATACGGGGTGTGTTAAGAGATTTCCCCTAATGTGAAAAATATAATTAGAATGAAAAATATAACGATGTCCCCAAAGTTCTCCTCATATGACATTCTCCATCAGTTTTGGAGTTCTGAATGACCATAGCTTGGTTCCAAAGTAGAACCAATGTTATGAGGAATGATGCATTATTTCACATGCCAGATTTTTTTTTATATCGGGCACTTTGCATTCACGTTTGCTTTAGTTTTTAGCCTATGTAAGTCTTTTTCCCGTCATTGATTTTATGTGTATACTGCCAGAGCCCTGCAAGAAATAGCAATCTTGATATAATCACTCATACAATTCTATCAAAAGTGTTTTTTGTGACATCTTACTATCTTACAGGCACAGGAGTAAAATACCATACAAAAATGTGTGTGGAGTTTTACTAATGCATCTCTTGAAAACACCCCATCAAAGGTCTTGACGCAATCACGTATATGAACATAACAGCATATTTAGCAATGTCTCTTGAGTCACAAAAAAAGTACTTATATATCAGTTTATCTGAGGATCTCCTGGTCTCTGCCGGACCCCTTTAGGGAGCAGATTAGTGGCTTCATGCTTACACCAGAGTCCGGCCGCTTCAGTGTGGGCAACCCTTAGGATTGCAGTGTAAGAGTGGTTATTTGCTTCCACTATTCTCTCCTTGGCTACTTGTAAATAAAACGAATATAATAAAGGACCCATAAGTCTCCAGTATTCTTTCATCCAAAGGAAGCTAAAACCTGTAACACTGTTCTTGGATTCCTCCGCGCTCAGGGAAGTGGATAGCACTTAACAACATAATACAATCCCTGAGTCTGCTCCCTCTAAAACAATGCAAATGAAATTGCACATTTTATAAGAAAGAGTAATGCTTTGCAATTGCCAAGGTACCAATTTTCATGAAACATTTAGAAGGAAAATGTAATGCTTGGTTCCTTTTTACTATTTTCACATTGTTTTTCTCTTATGAGCACCTGAATGGTGCTTCTTGCTAGTCTACTTTGGAATTGATTTCTGTGCTTTATCTAATTCCCCTTTCAACTGCTTTGTGGTAAATGTGCAGTGCTTAATGTAATGTCATTCATGCTTTTATTAACATCACTGGGAGCCAGTGAATTTTGGAAATGGACATAGCTAAACACTGTATACATTGATGGATGTGAGCCTGGATTTATTTATTTTTACCAGAAACCCCTTTATATATAACATGTGGAACATATTGATTGCTTGAGCCATATGTGTATTATCGACCATGTTATTCAACCTGTTACCAACACCTCTGATGTGAGGCATACAACTTCCTTACTAGCAGCTCTGGAATTGTCTTCTTAAGAACACTGGGTGGGAAGGAGGAATGGTTAGGGTTCTATAGCACTTAGATCTCTCACCATACAGTCTGCGACAAGGACCCTCAATCTTGCTGAGCGTTTGGACACTTGGAATTTCCAGAAAGTATAGTAGGTGTCACCACAGAATGGATGCCATGGGGAGAAATTACCAAAGTTTGGGAGCATCCATGCTATGTGTCCACCTATAATGTGGGTAGCTGTTTCTATGTGGATGCTTCCTGAAGATAGAAATATGAATCCTCCTAGGGTCTTCTGAATCACCTTCTGCTCCAATGAGGTGGATGATAGCCAGATTGGCTGTTTGCTATGAAAAAGAGTTGTTTTAGGGGAAGCAAGTGGGTACCAAGAAACACATTGGTGGGTACCACATCACAAATCACTTATCTATGATACAAATCAGCAAATAGAGCACCATTTCCCAGCATATTTGCTCAAAAATAATCCAAAAATAGCCATGAATTACAATCTATTTTCATCCAAGAACAACCTCTCTTTATCTGAGGGCTTTCTCTCCCAATTGTTTATTTTGAAGCACATTTTTGCAGAGAGCCTAGTTTTCTCATACATAACTATTTTTTTCTACATTTCTGAATGGCATACACACAGATGGGTTTTCATACAATGAGCCTGATAATAAATAGCTGAATTCAGTTCTTCTTCTGATGAGAGCCAGAGATCAAGAATAGTGCCACATGAATTAAAGGCAATCTTTAGCCTTTTATAAATAATTCTGTCTGAGGGAACATTTAGCTTCAGAAAGCTGCAACAGAGGGAACTGTAGTTCTTTATTCAGCCATTTACTAGAGACCAAGTGTGCCACAACCATCTGGAAGAGAAGTTCTCCACATCTCTCAGTCCAAAAGAAAAAAAATAAAGCACAGATCTGGACAGACTCATCTCCTCCTCTAAGTATTTTAGGCCCCATGTTCATTCCATTCAGTTAGCCCTTTGTTCTGTCAAAGTGCTCATACCTGCCAAATATGGATGAGGGGTTGGATGATTTTGCGTTGAAATGAACAGTCCACACCCAAACCGCTCCACAAATGCTGTTCACTTAGGATCTCCAGTCGAGTCTGGAAGCCCCTTAAAACATGACTCTGGTACACATTGTACCAGTCACCAGAACAAAATAGGCACGTACTGTTAGTATTTTTAAAGTTATGCTCTATGTACCTTGTGAAATGTTTACACTATGATTTTCAAGGGGGACACTGAATCTTTCATTTCTTTCCCCTAGTTAGCGATATCTAAAGATTTTTTTTTACATATTTGTGAGACTAGTCTATACAGAGATGCTTTTGTCCTGCCAGCTACTGCAAAGCCTAGGGAAGAGGTGTCCTGCTTTTTCTCATTCCTGCTTCGCCCTCCCCATAATGACGGACCCAACTGAGGTGTAGTATGTCAGAAATTATTCGTGCCAGTGAGTTATGACATTGCATCAGTAAGCCCCTATAATGATCTTGGCAGTGAGCACAGTGAAAATTGGAAAAGGCCTGAAAGAAAAGGTCAGAGGGTTGGATACTTAGGGAAAAAAATTATTAAGTGACAGAAAAGAGGGGTTTTTTATTAAATGAAAGATTACTGACTGGTCCTGGGTCTATGCCATAAAACTGAACTCAAGATGGCAGGTGAGGACAGTAGTAAAGACTGGGCACTTGGATTTTTGTACCTCTCAACTCGACTGACCCTGGACCATTCGCTTAACCTCTCCGAGCCTCTCTGTTTACCCATCTTTTAAAATGGATATATTAATAATTACGCTGTTTAATTCTCTGAGGCATTTTGTGGTTGGCAGGCATCACAGGGTTCTTGAAACCAATGGAGTTGTGAAAACAAAATGTTTTGAAATGGTATTACTGGGGAAAAGGACTCATAATGTTTGAGTCTGCATGTTAGCTGATAACTCTTTGTTGTGCTGGAGATTTGACACTTTAAAATGCCCCATCAGTTCCCCATGTGGCCATACCAATGTTTTTAAACTGTGTTTTGCATAGTAGCTAACTTCTGTGTTAATTATATTGTTATAGCATCTGTACGCACAGTGCCTCTGCAATTTAAACACTCCTGTTTTGCCTGGTTTACTCCCAATGTTTGAAGAAATGTTGAGGGTATTCAATGCTCCTTTTTCAGTGAATCAAAGCAGTGGCCCATGTCACTCATTTACTGGGTCAATGTTCCAGATGGAGAAGAAAATGAATGCCCCTCCACTCAGCTATGCACATAACATGACATTTGTGTAAGGAGGCTAGGGATAGACTGCCCATTTAACTTTCAAGGAAAATTCTCCATGGGACACTGCTCTTGGGGATGGTGGTCAGGATCAAGCAAGCCCTGGCAGCATTACCTGAACTAGAGGTGCTGTGAATTTTGCAGTGCTGTTTAGCAGTGAATGTTCAACATTCATGCTCATACTGTAAACCGATCAAGGAGATATTCAGATCACATTGAGCAAATCAAACAGCAGGTGAACAAATCAGCAGTTTCAGGAACCCGCCCACCAGCCCAGCCATTTTCTCACATTGTCCAAGTAAGTCCCCCTTTCCTGACTTTCAGCTAGTACCTGACTAAAAGCTGATGTTGGACAGTGGCTAGGTTCACCTGCCATTGGAAATATGGGGTCATTATTGCCTATGGGCTGTAGAGAGGGCAGGTCTACCCACAGGAAATAATGGCCCCATAGGTAGACCCACCTAGCACCTATAAGAAATAATTATAAGAAAAATCATGTGCTGTTAAGTTGCAACTGACTCCTGTTGACCAAAGGACCATAAGCTTTTCAAGGCAAGAGATGAGCAGAGGTGGTATACCTTGGTGGTCTCTCATCCAAGTATTAACTGTAGCCAATGCTGCTTAATGTAAATAACAGCCCCATTATTTCCAGTGGCTGTAGACCTGGCATCCCAGACTGACAGGTGTTAGGTAGCATCAACTGTTAGGTGGGGCTTCTAGTCCCTTTAAAATTTAAAGGGATGGAGATGTTGACTAACGGCTGTTTGGCAAGCCAGCTTCTCCCTCTCCACTCCCATGCCTCCCCAAAACTGAAACATTCCCGAAATTCCAGAACATAATTTTTGGTTATTTCAGATAGCTCCAAGGTGACCCCAAACCAGCCATTTTAGGTTGCATTTCACTTCAGGTATATCTGAGTGCTACAACCCTAATCTCAAGTGCACCCATCCACAGCCATTATTACTACCAGTCATGTCTGAGTTGAGTGACCTCCACCTGTAATGCCACTAAGTCCCTCAGCTTGGCTTGTTCCTTTGTCATTAAGTTCTCAGTGCATTCCAGAAGGAGAGCCTGATGAAAGATGTCCCAATTTGTATGATTCTTCCTCTTCAAAAATGGGATATAAATTTCACAAACAAGGTCATGATGCCATTGTCACTTGCTACTTTAGGAAATGCAAAAAGCCAGTCTAGAATGTGTCTGAATCACAGCAATGTTTCCAAAGGCTATCTATATATTTTTGATGAGGGGGTGTTAGTTTGAATCATAATTCTCCAGTTAATCTCTGGATCTCCTGAGATGCTCAGAAACAGAACAGCTTACGTGGTTTCCAAGATATTGATCCACTGTGTTCCCAGTGGTATCCTGTGAACTCCTCCCATATTATCACTGACTGCTCATTACTTTCAAAATGCTGGCAACAGTGTCACGGCAGCTATCTCTTCTAAATCCCTGGTACTTCAACATGAATATATGCTCAATTCAAAAATACTGCAAATCATCCAGCAACCGTCATCAAATCAGAGCTCACATCCAACTGCCAGAGCAGATGTACTACCATTGGTAGTCCTAACAATGAACCAGCTTTTAGGAGATCACAGTTTCAGAATGGCCCAAGGCCACAGTATATTGGAAATTAAATGCCCTTTTTTCTTATTCTCAGAATTGTTCAATGACTGATTAGGCTAATTTTCTCCAGTCATGACAAATGTATTTCTTTATAAATAATTCCCATACAGAGACCTATTGTTCCACCAAACTGATACTTTGCATGGGATATACTGATGGTCACAAGTGGTTAGAAACAGTAAAAGTTGCAGCTCAAAGCAGATTTGCTATGAAATCTGGTAGCTGCAAAGGGGTAACTGTGTCAATCTGTTGTAGCAAAATAAAACAAAAGTACAGTGGCATTAAAGACTAACATTTATTTCAATACAAGCTTCTGTGAGTCACAGCTCCAGTGTACTGTAATTTAGGAAAATTCATATTGAAATAAATGAACTGGACATTTGTTTTAAAGCCACTGGACATTTGTTTTAAAATGACATTGATAACATCCTTAACAATAAGTACAGGTTTAGAATAATTTCAAACATATTTTTTTGGCAAGCGCAGGTTGGAAACTGGGTCAGAATTTTGCAGCAACTTCCAAAATTTAATTTGGAAGTGAGCTATACCGAAGTCTACTGAGATTTTGTGAGTGTGTTAAGTGCCATCAAGTCGCTTCTGACCTAAAGCAATCTATGAGTTAATGACCTCCAAAATGTCCTATCGTTAACAGCCTTGCTCAGTTCTTGCAAACTGAGGGCTTTGGCTTCCTTGACTGAGTCAGTCCATTTCAAGTTGATTCTTCCTTTTTTCCTGTTGCCTTCAACTTTTCCTAGTCATTGTATTTTCCAATGACTCTTTTCTTCTCAGAATGTGACCAAAGTATAATAGCTTCAGTTTTGTCATTTTAGCTTCTAGGGAGAATTCAGGCTTGATTTCATCTAGAGCACACTGATTTGTCTTTTTGGGTGGTCCATGGTGTATGTAAAACTCTCCTTCAATGCCACATTTCAAATGAATCAACATTCTTCCAGTCAGCTTTCCTCATTGTTCAGCTTTCACACCCATATATTGTAATGTGGAATGATATAGCATGAGTTATCTTGATCACCAGCAATCCTTATACTTAAGGATCTTTTCTAGCTTCTTCATAGCTGTCCTTCCCATTCTCAATCGCCTTCTGATTTCCTGGTTGCAGTCTCACTTTTAGCCAAGGAATAGAAAAACTTTAACAATTTCCATTTGTTTATCCTCAGCCTTAAACTTTTTGGAATTGGAATGCATATTGAGTGTTTCCAGTCTGTGGGCCATTGTTTTGTTTTCCATATTTGTTGGCATATTCTTGTTAAGATTTTGATGGACTTGGTTTTTTGTGGTTTGGAATAGCTCTATCAATATTCCATCTGCTCCTGGTGTTTGTTTCTCCCAATTGCTTTGAGTGCAGTTTTCACTTCACTTTCTAAAATTGCAGGTTTTTCTTCACAATATTATTCTTTAATGGAATCTGTCATCCTTTCATCTCTTCTGTTTAGTTCTTCAGTGTATTGTTCCCATCTTTTCTTTATTTTGTCCTGTTCAGTTAATGTGTTTTCATGTTTATCTTTCAGCATGCCTAACCTTGCTTTAAATTTCCCTCTTGTGGAACAGATTTTGTGTTCTTCCTTTTTTGTTATTCTCTTCTCTTTCTTTACACTGGTTATTATAATAGTTCTATGTACCAGTTTCTGGAATGCTGCATTTAGACTTCTGATTATATTTTGTCACCTTTTACTTTTGCTTCTCATCTACCTTTAGCAATTTTTTCACTAGTCATCCATCAAGGCTTGTCATTTCTTTTGGCTACAGGAATAGTCTTTGTACATTCTCCCTTGATAACATCTCTTGTTCCAACCCATAGTTCTTTTTGTTCCCATTTACTTTAACTGGATGGCCCAGGCTAGCCTGATCTCGTCAGATCTCAGAAGCTAAGCAGGGTCAGCCCTGGTTAGTATTTGGATGGGAGACCACCAAGGAAGACCAGGGTTGCTGTGCAGAGGAAGGCACTGGCAAACAACCTCTGTTAGTCTCTTGCCATGAAAACCCCAAAAAGGGGTCGCCATAAGTCGGCTGCGACTTGACGGCACTTTACACACACACACAGTAATACAATTGTGTTCTTTACATGGTCTTTTAACTCATCAGGAATGTTGTTTAGATTGTATCTTGGCTAGGGCTGTTGATTCGGTAAAAACCAAAATGAAAAATACTGGAAAAATGCAAATTCAGTCAAATTCAGGCTCAGGTTTACTGAGTCTGCAAAATCCGGAGGTTAGCAAAGCCAGAACTTCTTTCTCTGGCTTCTGGGGAGGCATTTTTGCAGGTAGAGGTCCCAAATTTTCAGGGAAGCTAGAAGGGACTCTCCTTGCAAGAACCCCCAAGTTTGGTAGATATTGGGTCCACGGTCTGGAGTTATGGGGTCTGGAAGTGGTTGCCCATCCTCCTCCATTGAAAAGCATTGGCAAAGTGGCTGTGTTCAGATGCTTTCGTGTGATCTTCACAATGTATCTCAATGGAGAAGCCGGGCTTTAAATGGTGGGAAAGTTCACCCCGAGCCTCCATAGAGATACAATGTATCCAGATACATAGAGATACAATGTATCTGGATACTCTACCTGCATTAACATCAACAACTGGATGTCCTTGTCATTAAGGTGTGTTATTGAGTTCTGTCATTAAAAATAGCACTACTCGAAGTTGTCCTTTGCCTTTCCCTAGTAGCTGATTGAGTGCTATCCAACCTAGGGGTCTCGTCTTCTAGCGCTATATCTTTGTTTTGAATTGTCTCATCAAAGGGTTTTCAAGATGAGATGATCAGAAGTGGTTTACCATTGTCTTCTATACACTACTAACCAGGGTTAGCTGAAGTCTCACTGCCATTGTCTATGATAGATACCCTGCCAGTATCACCTTCCATTGCCGCTGCTGCCCAGTAGCTAGCCTTCAAGGATCCCTCCTCCCTCACCACCATTAGAATTATCTGTTCTCTTCAGCTGTTGTGGTCATTGATCCCTGAGGGGTGGACACATCTTAGTCTGGTGTCTCAGCTGTGACCATTCTACCTTGAGTGACTCTGCTAGAAGTTAGGCTCTTGACAGGGTCTAAACTCCTTATGGTATTGCTCTCGGCTTTGCTGACAGACATAAACCCCCTTACCATGTTAAGGTGTGTGTCCAAAAGGGAGGCTGGGGTTTTAGTTTATGCCTAAACTGTATTACTAAATGCTGATTCTATTGTCATGGTCTATGCCAGTTCTGTCCACCTATGACCACATGTTAGTGGAGAAGCTGTTTGAAACTCAAGACAAACATGGGACACGATCTAGCCAATGTTAAGCACTTATAGGTAGAACTATATTCCTCCCATATCACAGAGATTCTAGGGCTTCACATTCCCACTCTGCTAGGAGGCTCACCAAGTGACCTATGGCCAGTCACACTCTCTCAGCTTATGAAGTTGCTGTTTCATGATGCTGATGTACAGTTCTCTTATTTTGCACATTTGGGGTTAAGAACAATACCAGGCCTCAGAAAACAATGTCCAATAGTAGTGCTCAGCTTTTGAAGATGGACTGGCTGCATTTCCCATCATGCCAAGAATGGTTTCTCTATAATGAAATACCACAATTCATAGGCTGGCACCTGCCACATTTCATCATCTGTTAATGGTGATAGTGATTTGAACATAACACATGCAAATTATCTATGGTATAGTACTTTTGTAAGTGTGTGGGAATGGATGGAGTTCTTGACTAGACAAATGTGTTGTAGAGGTGTTTGAAAATCAAGAGATATATGGAACACTCAAACAGTAAGTGAAAAAACTGTGACAGAATCTTGGCTGTGTATGTAATGTTTAACTTTCATGAAAATAAGCACATCTCCATATGACCTACTGAAGACAGCCCTATTTCTGTTTTAAAATTGTAATTTAAGGAAGCCAAATCTCTTTACACAAGCAAATGGCTAAATGAATGACACAATTCAAACTTACAGATGTGGAAAGAAATCAGAGTGAATAGGTTTTCATAACCACTTACATGTGATGGCTTGTTAGAATACAATTATCTTTGTTCATATGACCCATATTATCAAGGAGCTTCAAATCTATCATCCAGAAAGGCCAACTGAAAACTGGAAATGAATAAAACAAACAGGTGCTTTTGTGGTAGGACTGTGAACACATTTTGTGACCTGTCTGAACTACACGAAACAAGTACAGTAGACTTTTTCCCCTCCAGGCATTTTCTTCTAATGACATTGCAAAGGCCTTACACCCTAAACTATCATTAGAAGAGAGAGAAAACAAGAGTTGTTTGTAGATTTCTTTTAATCTATTTATTTAAAACTTATATTAGTCACCTTGCTTCCATATGGAGCTCAAGGTTCCAAATGGATATTTTCTGTCAGAAACTGTAGTTCAATATAGACCAGAAGCTGCCCATGAGGCTCAGGTGAACAGATACTGAGTATGATGTGTGTGTGCAAACAGCTTTAATTATTGTCAGACCAGGCAAAATCTCAGTTTATGCTATTTGTGGACAGAGTGGGAAGATCATTAATTGTATTGCCTCCATTTTGTCTCTGTCCCCATCATGATTTTTGACACATGTTCTGTATTACAGTGAGTAAGCAACTCTCTGGCAAGCACAGAAACCATAGACATGGAGCCAGCAGAGGAAGGAGTGCAATGTGTTATTTAATCAAGCTAATTAAAACTGAATTGATAGCTTCTGAAATATCCTGGAGGACCTCTTCCCCTTTGGTTCTTAGATTCACAGTTGTAGCCAGAGTTGGGTGGGAGCTTTTTTATTTATTTATTTTTGGGGGGAGAATGCTTAAAAGCCTTCTTCTCTTTCTCTTCTTGATGTTTATATTTTTGGTATTGTAAGTCACTTTGCATCCCCATTTTGGCAAGGTGCAGGATACAAATAAATAGGTAAAGGGAATGGCCTCACCCAGAAATGGCACTCCAATAACTAATAAAGAATGCCAAAACCATATCAATAGATAGCGTTGCCAACTTCCAGGTATTAGCTGGAGATCTCCGGCTGTTTCAACTGATCTCCAGCCGATAGAGTTCACCTGGAGAAAATGGCCACTTTATCAATTGTACTCTATGGAATTGAAGTCCCTCCCCTCCCCTCCCCAAACCCTGCTCCACCCCAAAAATCTCCGGACCTGGCAACCCTATCAATAGACCTTTGGCCATAACAGACTCTGTTGTTATTACCCTATCCAATTTCCCTCCCATGCTCCTGCCATTTCATGTCCTGCCTTTTCGTAGGATTGAATTTGCCTGTTAAAGTCTTACAACCCCCTCATCTTGTACAGCCATCCCAATTTTACCTCCTTCGAACCCACGAACTGCCCTCACCTGACCACACTCACGGCCTCACTCCTGCCCCTTCCAGTTGTTTTTGTCCTATAACTGCAGACAGAATCTTTAATTGAGTTTGATTTTTGCTGTCTCCAAGAATGCCAGAGCCCCCTTCTCATATATAACACATGACCTTATTGTTTCCCCTGTAAATTATTTGCTACCCTTCTGCCAGGATCCTTGCATCAGTGCTGGACCTCATTGGAATAAGGTTAAACCAAAAGAAAATGTAATGCTGGAAACTGGAATTTGTGGATCATGTGTTTTATAATGTGGGAAAGTTGTATTTATTATTGTTATACTATATTTAAAAAACATGGCTGTCTCCCCCCTCTTCTTGTTTCTTCTTCCAATTTCCCTCCTCTCCTCTGCCTCACATGAGTGGGATAACTTATTCTCTGGTATGCATTAGGTTCTGGGTGCTTGGTTGGCATTATTTTTACTGCTTGGGTTTGCTAAACAAAACTTCACTTCTGATTTCATCCCATTTGGGTCTCAGCATTCCTTTCAAGTCTGTAGTGTCACCTCCCTACTTTGTTGGAAATCCTGAGGACTGGTGTGAGTCATTGCCTAGAATGGAGGGTTGAGACTCTTCTGTTGCAGCTGAATCTCCATTATCCAACTGGATCAGCTAATTATTTCAATAATGCATATCAAAACAAGTTTCACCATTTTTTTGACAACTAACTACAGATAATTGCTATCAAGTTTTTATCACACTGGTGATGGGGAAGGAATGGATCACAATAACATTTTTATTCAGAGTGTTTGTCACATGTTGGGGGGGGAGAAATGTGTGCATTGTGAACACTGTCCAAAGCTCTTGATCCTCAGAGGGCTGCTTTTCTCAAACAAAATGGTTAATTGCTTTGGTTCCCTGAAACTGCAGTGCAGCAGATTACAGTTTGATCAAAAGAGAAAGTGGAGGAAATTCAGTGTTAACTCTCTCTGTTCTAAGATTCCTTCCTTCAGATTTGAACTTTATTCCATGAAAAAGCATCCTGCTGCCAGTAAGTGATTTGAAGCTACCAAGGACATGCCAGAAAACTTCAGAAAACTATTTTTAAACCCATGGAGACAGGAACAATTAATTTTTTCTCTCTTCAGACCACTTTAATGAACAATAACAAGGCTTCCGGCTTCCGGGATGGCCTATCTCTCATGGAGGAAACCATCAAGCTCCAGTATTTCACCCTTGACAAATTGTGAAAAACAGGAAAAGAGATTCCTGTTCCTGATGTGCTAACAATTTGTGTTAATTCACACACATGCCACTGTGACCAGCTCATTTGGAAAACATTGTTTCCACGTCAGAGGGCTGCATGTTTAATAATGGTGTTAAGCTGGTGAAAGGCAAACTATGCTTACCGAGTTGATCTAGCCTCTGACTGCTTCTCATTCTTGTGGCTGCGCTAATGTGAGTAAGAATAGAAGCAAATGCAACAACAGCTTTGGCAGAGATTGCCAAAGCAAGAGTCGCTTTGTTTTGTTCTCTGTGGATTACTCCCATACGATTACATGCCTGTTTTTTTTTTAATTCCAGCATGGTGTCCAGATGCCTTTTTTCATAACTGTCAAGCATTTATTTATTTGTTGGTTGATGAACGTATTTAGACCCCATTCTTTGATAACTCAAAGAAACTTTCAAATGCAACAGCAGATTTTGATAACGAAAAAAATCTATAGTGATGAAGAGAGCGTTGACTCTTGAAAGCTTATAGCCTGGAAATCTTTTTGGTCTTTATATTTAAGGTGCTACAGGAGCCCTGTGGTGCAGAGTGAAACTTCCCAATGGAAGTTGGTGTCAGGTAGCCGGCTCAAGGTTGACTCAGCCTTCCATCCTTCCGAGGTCGGTAAAATGAGTACCCAGCTTGCTGGGGGTAAAGGGAAGATGACTGGGGAAGGCACTGGCAAACGACCCCGTAAACAAAGTCTGCCAAGTAAACGTCGGGATGTGAAGTCATCCCATGGGTCAGGAATGACGCGGTGCTTGCACAGGGGACCTTTACCTTTACTGGACTCACATCTTGCTCTTCTACTGCAGACCAATATGTCTACCCACCTGAACCCTAAACAAAGACTTTACAGCCATCCACCACAAAATGTAACACCTCTTCAGCCTCCAAAAAAGACTGTCTGAATTAGGGCACTATTATGGGATCTATGGAAAGCAGGTGTCCTCCACATGTCCTCAGGAAGGCCATTTCATAACAGTCCTGCAACCCAAAAAGCTGCAAAGAAACAGACTAATCTAACTGAGCCCTGTAGTGTCCGGGGACAGTGTGGCTTAGGCGCTGCCGTGGCGCCTCCAAATAGGATTTGCACCCGCTGCAGGGAGAAAAGAACCCGTTTAAAAAAACAAAAATGCTGAGATGGGGAAAATAGCCCCATTGAAAACAGCGATGTTGCACCAACAAAAAGCTGGCATAGCACCGCTGTTTCTGGAGGGGGCAGTCCTGGGCTGAAAGGGGTTAGGAGGCAGCCTACTGGCATGCTGGCGGGAGGCTGAGCCAGCGTCCAAGGGCCGAGCTGCCTTGGCAGTCCTGGGGGGCTGCCACAAGTGGCACTGCGCCGGCATCCGTACCAGTTTGCATGGTGCAAGTGGCACTGATGCCGGCGTAGGGGGCTGATTGCCTCCTAAGCCCATTCATCCCCCAGGCTAAGGAATGAGTGGTAAGTGAGATGATAACATCAGAGGAATGGACCCGACACACAGGGAGTTATTTATTATATGTTAATTATCAAATGCTATTAAATACTAAATATTGCTGCATGTCTGCTATCAAATAATAATACCACAATAAACATGTTTCTTTTTATACTGTCACAAGATGGTTATTTCATCTGTCTGCTCTTGTCAAAGGGGCTCCATGCTATCCTTTGTTTATAGCACGTAACCCCCATGCTCCCCACTATTTCCTGCTCCTAAAAACAAATTGCTATATGGAATAGAAATGGTCTTCTTAGCTTATCCAGTGATTCTGTGTGCATGTGGGATACACTGATGCTAGTGCTACTCAATTCACACCCATACTGTGTACAATTAACTAAGCTCACACAGGGCTGGTATCTCTATAATTCTGAGGATGCGTAATTCAGAACAGGGATAAAAATTTGGGTGCAAAAATGTCTGACATAGGATGCAGAAGAGACATTTGCAAGCAGACAGCTAAAATTTGGCCAGTACTTCATCCTTTGTGGTTTCAGGAGGGGAGCTTTTTATTCTTCAGTTCCTTTATGCGTACAAAGACATCTTGGATGTGGTAAGTCTAAAAAAGAATCCAGGCCTTGCTATGGGTTCCTGCCATATTTAGCAAGGGTTCCCACATCGTAAATCAGGATTGCTTAATAATATAGATCAAATATGCCACATCAGATATGGGTCTCTTAATTATGGTCAAAGAATTTTGGAGCAAGATTAATTATGCCTTTAGACATTTATATCACTACAGCCTACATTTATTCTTCAAGAGTTTAAGCAATATCCAAATGAAACCAACATATTTCAGAATGCTTTTGATTTGACATGAGATATGCTTGGTGACAGAACTTGGCAGGGGTGCTGAAGATTTTCACCAAGAATATTTTTGTAACCTCAAACTTTAAATACTGTTTTCTTTATGAAAATGTTCTTCTTACGTTTTTTATGTCCTCTATGTCCCTCATTTTACACAGAGAGCAGCTTTATGTGCTTCTCATCCTTTTAGATGAAGATAGTTTGAATTCAGAAGGATTACTTTTACTTTGGGCACAGATAATAAGGGATTCCAAATGCATGTTGGGAAATTCCTGGAGATTTGGTGGTGGAGCCTGGAAAAGGCAGAATTTGGGAAGGGGAGGGAGCTCAGCAGGGATGTGGTGCCAGTGTCTACTCTCCAAAGCTGCCGTTATCTCCAGGGGAACTGATCTCTGTACTGTGGTGATCAGTTGTCGTTCCAGGAGATCCCCAGGCCCCACCTGATGTTGGCAACCCTATGTGATAATTGCAAGTAAGGGATAGAACTGTGGCACTGATCCCAAATTTTCATAAATTTTCTGATTGGTAACTCTGGCATTTTATTATTTCATAAAAGCATTTAGTATACAGTCTATTAAAGTGAAGGAAAAAGTCCCAATGGTTTCAGTAGAATGGAGTTAAATACGTACTTCACCATGAGAATAACTTTAAAGTGCTTAGATTATGCTTTTACTGTTAGGAATTAATATTTATTCCCCACCAACAGCTTACAAATTAATAACCAGAAATCCAAATCAGATGAATGAGGCAAGGGTGTGTGTCAAGACTTTCTTAAAATAGAACCAGATTTTCATATAAAGTGGGCATGTCCTAAGGGTTTTTTCCTCATTTTTAAATTCTGATGTGTTATGGTGAGCTGTTGTATTCACTGATTTCCATGGGTTGAGTTCCCATTTATTTCTTTTCTGCTATTTGTATACCACTTAAATTCAAATTTACCCCATTTGCACATAGGTGATGCAAAAATTCAATTTTAACTCTAATAATTCTATCAATTTGGGGGGTATGGTTAGGGAAAAAATGCAATAACCAGGCCCTGCCAAAACAGAAGAGTCTTTGCCAACAGTACATTGCCATCCTTACTCCTCCAAAGCCACTGATGCCCCCCCCCCAAAAAAAAAGCAATATTTGTTGCAAAGGACATAGAGTTTCCAAAAACAGCCATGTTGTTAGAGGCAAGTCTTACCACTTGGCATTGACATGATGTTAGCTCTGGTAATGTCAAGGGTAATAGATCCAGAGTCAGTGAATCACAATAGAAATTGCCAACATTTTCCTGGATTTTAAATTCCTTGAGCTAGAAATAATCTCAGTGAGAATGTTTTCGTAGCCATTATAGTCTTCCACTAGTAGGATTATGAACAGAGTTTTGCAAGAGACAAAGGCAATGAATTGCAAAGAATGGACTGTTACAGTGGCATTGTACACTTGTCCCACCCCTAACGAAATGATAGTATTAAAGCCATAGGTGCTACTATGAGTTGTTAACATATGATTTTAAAAGGGGGGAAATGCAATCTGCATTCTGGGACTTGAAAGAGTAAATTAATATAAAATAAAATAGCTTGAAAATCTAGTTATCTCGTAACTGCATGTTTATGTGTGGCTGGTATTTTCTCTAGGAAAAATGCTAGAAGTTTATAAAATTATTCATAGATGAAGAATGTGGACAGGAAAGTTCTGCTTCTTCCATAATATTAAAATTCAGAAGGCACCCAGTGAACGTGATGAGCAATAGATTCAGAACAGACAAAAAGATGCTTTCACTCAGTTCTGGAATTTGCAGCACTATACCCTTTGTGGATATAGTGATGTACAGTAGCACAGATGGCCTTAAAAAGATTCATGAAGGACTGGTCTATCAATGGCTGCTAGCCCTGGTGACTAGGGTTGTGCAAAAAAAAAAAAAAAAAAACCCAGTAAATTTTGGGTTTATTGGCCTGATTCTTTCCGGTAAACCCGGAATAAGTCGAATGCCCATACCAATAAATATGGGTATTTGGCTTTATTTCCAGGTTTACTGAAAAAAAAATTGGGTCCATTATAGTCTATGGGGATATTTTCGAAGCTTCTGTGAAAAACATTTTTGGAGGTAGAGTCACCAAATTTGCAGTGTGGCTGCAAGCGACTCTCCTTAGATGGTCACCGGAGTTTGGTGAACTTTGGGACACGGGGTCCAATTTTAGGGGCCTGCAAAGGGGTCACCCCCAGCCTCCAGGCATTTGCGAGCTGAGCTGTCCATCGGTTTTCAGGTTCAGAAGTTCAGCATTACCAAGGACTGGTGGAAAGAGCCAATTGGCAGGCTGGCACCTCAGTCTTGGGCTCCTTTTGTATCTGGGGCGCATAGCATGATGCCCATTCAAATTAGCTTCCAAACTGAGGGGAAAAGCTTAAATGCAAGAAAAATAAGGCACGGAAAACATTTCTTTAAGGTGCCAAATGACATCCTGTGAACAGTCCTTTATTGATGTCATCAAAAATCTGATTTCAAGAGATGGTCATGGTGTGGGGAAACAAAGCCTCTGCTCGGGGCTACCTTCAGTTTGACAGCAGGTTTGGAGGGGGGTAATATCAGAGCCAGCCAAAGTCTCAACCCGGGGGCTGTCTGAAGGAGATTGCTCATCCACGCAGGTGAGGGACTCTCCTTCGAAAGCCTGGTGGTGTGAGCAGCTGTTGAAGCTGGTTCTTTTTAGTTGGAGGGTATATCCCTCCAGACAGGACTTGGTGAACCCCATCTTTTAAAAAACGCTTATGCTTGATCAAGATCAACCCACTGAATGGTTGGTCAGACCAAGTTGGCTCCAATTACATGACCCCGACTTCAAAAGGGCCCCAACTATAAGGCCCTAACAAAAGTAGTCAACAAAAGATAGAAAAATGGGAGAAAGCACAGAGCGGTGCAACTGAGCAAAGGCAAAAAGGGGAATCGCCTATTCAGCTTCAGGATGATCCCCAGGTTTTGGTATTCGGTAAAACCAAAAACCGAATATTGCCAAAATGGCTAATTTTTGGTTTATTTTCGGTTTGGGTATATCGATATGGACAACCCTACTGGTGACTAAAGTAGTGTAGAACTCTACATACAAAGGGAATGCCAATGCTAGGAGGCAATGTCAGGGGAAGTCTTTGGCCTCTGTGCCCTGTTTCTTAGCCCTCCAAGACAACTGATTGGCCACTGTCTGAAATAGGATATTGCACTAGATGGGTCTGTGATCCAAATCAGTAGGATTCTTCTTATGTTCTTCTTTACTGTTCTGTGTGAATTGCACTTCCACGTAAAGTAGCTGCACATGCTTCGTTAGCCCAGTAGAAACTGGTAGCGGAGACATTGTACTGGTATGCTAACTCAATGCACATAACTGCTCTTCACAGATAGCAGCCCATTGTAAACCAGAATCTGTGAAAGTGCGTAAATTGCATGGATTAGTTATTTTACCTCACCCATGGCATATTTAAATTAGATTTGATTTAAACATGATGCTAAATGGGTAAAAAAGCACAGAGAGACAATCAAGAACATGGTGGGGATTTTAATTATTTTCTGACAAAAAGGCAGTGCATATATTTCAAAGACTGGGTAATATAAACAAATGTTCTTTGGATTGCACAGAGAAAATGCACTGTAGCACAAAGTGAACCTGCACCTCTTAGTGGGCAGTTGCTTTCCTCGGTAGCTTTCTTACAACCTAAAGTGAAAGAATCACTAGGCCTTTCATGTGTTCATTTTTCTTTCACAGCTATACTTGCTGCCCTTCTGATCCCTCACAGTTGTCACACTGATGGGCACTTTGCTTGTCCTAAGTAAGACAGTGTGTGGTAAAATAGCAAGTCGATTCAGTTCCTATTTATACTTCTTGACAGTCTCTCTTACAAAACAATCCAGTGCTTTTGTGGGCTTTTTTAAAATTCTGGTCCCCAATGACTATCTCTCTGTTAAATTCACACAGAGGATGCAAATGGTTCCTTTTCTAGCTGAGCTACCAATCAGGGCAAATGGCTTCAACTGCCTGTGTCACTAATAGAGTATTTGCGACCAACCATATGGTCTTCCTTAAGAGCGGATGGCCTTGGCAGAACAGTTTCATCTTGAAGGGGAGGGGGTAGGATGCCAGGTGTTCCCAAACAGATCAGCATGTATCCCAGCTGTGACACTAGTAAGTGCTAGCCAGCTGGTTTCTCAGGCCAAATACACTAACAGGCTGACTGCACACCTTTAAAGACACAGAACACCTTCAAAAAGCCTCTTCCTCGTGGAACAGAAATATGATATACTTAGAAATGTGGTGGGCCTATAGCTATCCTTTGCATTGCATGGTCTTTTGACCTGCATGATTTTTAACATAGTCCTTCCCCCAGTTTACCCACTAATTAAAGATAATACTTCACATGTCTGACAAAGTGGGCTGTAGTCCATGATGGGATATGCTAGTCTTGCTGCCTAAGGTGCCATATAACTTTAATCATTTTTTCATAAGAACATAAGAGATGCCCTTCCAGAACAGACCAGTGGTCCATCAAGGCCAGCGTCCTGAGTCATGGGCAGCCGACAAACACAGAAATCACAGCCCCCCACCCCTTAATGTTGCCTCCTAGCACCTAGCAGCAATCCTCTGTGAATCTGTCTAATTCCTTTCAGTCAGGTAGCAATGGAATTATTCATCATGTGTTTCTTTAGGACTGGTTGACACTTGACATTTTCCTCCAAAAGATTATCTCCAAGTAGGAATAAAATTGTTGTCATGTTGACATTCCTTCCCAAGGCCTTGAGGTGGACAACAGGAATGTGAATCACAATGCTCACAATTTCATCAATTAAAATCTGTCCTATCTCTGGCCATCAAAGACCAATCTGAATTTCAAGTTCTTCTACTAATTACAGAAAATACCTAGACTTGAGCTTTGGCTAGTTTTTATGGAAGGAATTGTTTGGGCTGAGGGGCAGCTACTGAGACCTTCACTTCATGCACAGTTTCAACCAGGATTTGATACAAACAATTAAATAACTAAGTACCACTTCTGTCAGTCAAGCAGAATGTCTGGGGAGAAACTGCCAGAGTGTTCATTTGAACAAATAAGGGCCTTACTTTTAAACATAAAGCAAAGAAAACCAACAACTCTGGGGTTTTGCTTGTTTGTTCGGGTTTCTTTTTTTAGCTCAAGGATATTGTGACAAATTACTGCAATTTAAGTTCAATCCCAGAATGTATATGCTCTTTGTACTTTAATATAATGGAATGTTAAGTAGACCTCAGAGAAAGTCCTACAAAAAAAGTTTGTGGAAGTATTTTTCCAAAAAGAATAACTTGTTTATTTTGTTCCCCTTATTATAATATATTTTATTATTTTGCATTGCATACCACAATACGAAGCGCTCAACACCAAAAGGAACAAAAGACATCATGCATGGAGCAAGTACCTTTAATCCTTTCCTAATGACAGGAATAATAATTAAGTAATGTTGACAAGCTGTCATTTGAGGAGATTGGCAAGCCAAGTCTTTCTACACAAAAGTAGGCTATGGCATTAAAGCTTAATAAGATGCTGGCAACCTCCCAAATAGGCAGAGCAGGGCTGGTGGTATTGTAGTTCAGTGTTGTTGGAAAAAATGAAGACTTTGAAGGAGACACATTATAGTACACTGTTAGCACTACAAATATATGGGTCTTTCTTTGGAACATATCTATTGTACTTAATTCCCTATATTTTAAGGAAGTCCCTCAAAGGGTCCTGACTTTGGCACTCAAGGGGAGAGAAAAAAGGAATATGCTTCTTGGTATTGTATAATTTTAAGCACAACAGTACTAATTTTGACTGATCTTGAGGGTAAATGTAGGGCATTTAAACTGAAATTTTCAGTAGATGTTCTGTTATGGGAGTTGAAGAATGCATTCAAGCTACCTACTGTGAAGGAAATATCTGTTGCTTTCATATCCTTTGGATTTTATTTATGGTCCTCCCAATTCCATTGTAGGAGGCCACAATTCCAGTAGAGAGCTTTGTTAACCTTTCTCATTCTGACTGGGCCCACTTGTAAAAAGGATGTTTTACAGAATCCGGCATAAAAGACCTACTGAATCAGATCAATGGTTCATCTAGTTTTAACACCCTATTTCCCAAATTGGCCAACTAGATTCTCACAAAAGGGGCTAAAACAGATGCACAGAGACCCAAGCATCCCCCGTTGTTGTTTCCTAGTAACTGGATTCTTTTTTATTCCATATAAAATTACCTGCCTTTTTGTTTGACTAGTTAAATGTTTTCTAAAGGTGTTATAAATTATTTCTTCAAAATAACACTGTGTATTAACACTGTTTAGTATGAGTAAGTGCAATGTTGCCAACACTGAATATGAGAGCAACAAAATACTTGCACAATACTTAAAAGCTATCCAGTGTTTTACTGTGTATGTGCTTTTTTTCTTAATTGCTGGATAATTAATTTGAAATAACCAGAAACATTAAATGAATACATTCTAAGCATACCTCCTGAAGATGTATATGATGAGATACCACCAGATTAAATCATGTGTCTAATTCTGAACTTGGCCCCACTGTGAAGATCAAACACTCCACACAATAGGGCCATCTAAGGATAGAGAAGATTTGTTTTTCTGCCTGGCAGGAGAAAAACCTGCAATTGTGAAATGAAATCCAAAAAAGTTTAAATATGTATAGGGAGAAAGAGGGAAGGAGGGACAAAAACCACCCCCAAGTAATCAGCAACATCTGAGCATGTTATATACTCTCCATGCACCACAGTCCCAATCCAAGTTGGGCCCATGAACACCTGGGAAGTGTGGAACCTCAGGACATACCTCTCTCAATAACCTCCACCCAAACTGGGATTGTCCCTGGAGAAAATATAACATAGTTATATCATATAATACATCCAGTGAATTATGGAATGCATCTAATGAAGTTTATGGGCAGTATATTCAGGATGAACAAAAGGAAATCTTCATTAAAATGTGGAATTCACTGGCAGAAAATATAGTGATGGCCACAAGCATAAACAGCTTTAAAAGGGGATTAGAGAGATTCTTGGAGGGATCAGTGTCTACTAGCCTTGGTGACTAAAGGAACCCCCACATTCAGAGGCAGTAAACCTCGGAATACCAGTGCCAGAAGGCAACATCAGGGGAAGGCCTTGGCCTCTGTGCTTTTTTGTTGACCTCCATATTAACTGGTATGAAACAAGATAGTGGACTAGATGGGCCACTTGTCTGATCCAGTCGGGCTTTTTTATGTTCTTATACTATATGAAAGTGAAGAGAAGAATGTGAGGATAGTGGCACACTGGAATCAGTAGAAGGCATTAGGGGAATGTCTGATCAGAAGAGGTCTAAAAGTGGATGTTGTCACAGTCCTGGCAATGTCACTAATAGAATGAAATGTAAGTTATGCATATGAGGGCTGCCAAACATGAATATATGCAAGGGATGAATGAGAGTTTTGCATGTCAAAGGAGAACTGGTGAGAAAGTTTTTTCAGAAAAACTTAATTGGAGGTGTTAATGTTATTCTTGGCTAATTTAAAAGTCAGAAGCAAATGTTTAACACTATTTTGCATGGTGGTACATATTTAACATGCAGTTGTTATGTTTGAGTCAAAGGTTGACAAACTCTAGTGGAGTAGGTAATAACTCCACAGAAAAAGGCAATATATATTTGAGTTCACTGCTTTCATTTTTCCAGAAATACAGTGAGACAGGGTAGGGAGCAGCTTTTTTTCTGGTCTGTATTCTGTCTTTGTACAATCCTCACCCCCCCCCCCCGAAGAATAACACTTTTTTTTTCTAACAATGTGTTTTCTAACAATATCCAAAGGCAAGCATTTCCTGAATAGTACCAAGTTCTTCATCTCCTAACCAATTGTTGCATTTGTAACTGAGCCATTTCCAATTCATGGGTGCATAATTTTAATGTTTGCTCAACATCCTGAATTCTATTTTGTTTCTCTCTGACTCAGGGCATCAAGGGCCTATATGAAGGGAAATTGTTTTCACTGGGCATGCTCTCATGCACCCTCCCCACCGCCTGCCACTGACATGTTATAAACCCTAAATAACAGGAAAGAAAATTCTTCCTTTCTCCACATAACAGCTGCAGCAGATCACAAAAAGCAAACACCTGAGATATCGCCCACTCATTTGTCAGGTGACCTCATTACAAAAAAACAGGAAAGGTCCAGACTTCTGTGTTTGTTTTATAAAATGTTGTTTGCCCTCCCTGGCTCTAGTGGGATTTAGGGACTCGACTGCATGACAGGAAACTCAGGGAAAGTAGTCGACATTGTCCAGTGCTATTGTTTTTCTTTTAGAGTTCAGGAGGTTCATTTCCACTATGCTGGTTTCCTATCAACATGTTTTTGAGCCAGCGTGGAATGCAGCATCTTAAAATAATCTGGCTTTTCCCCCCCTCAGGCAGAGCTTTCATTCTGCCCTTTTTGTATAAAAAATATAGCACACACACACACCAGGTGATCTGAGGTAAGTCTTTAACTCAGAAACACGTGAGGGGAACTGAATGGTTTTACCTCAGTTCTGGATGCTAGCCAATCTGACTAAATTATCAAAAGCATATGTAGCCTGTCTAGAATGGGGATCAAAGTAGGCTGACTATAACCCTAGCATTTGAGAAACTTGAGCTGAAACTCTCATCTAAGCTTGGGAGAATCCATGCCAATTTCTGGTTTTGTAATAATCTTCCCCCTTTTTTTCAGTCCCTTGGGGAGCTTGACACATTAGCAAGAGCTGCAGCAAACAGTTTGCCAGACCTCACAAACAGATTTTCAAGGTTAGGTCCTGATTTGTCTAGGCAGCTGAGCCATCAACATGATCCTTAGGACTCATGGGAGGCTCATAAATAATGTAAGCCCCCCAAAAAATACTGGATTGGAAGGCAGATCATAACCATGTCTATGAAGAATATAGGAACTTCTGTAAATGAAAGTCAGTCATCTGAGTATGAAATAGAATAGAGGCTGAAAGATGAGGTAATCCTCTATAGAAGAATATCATTGGGTCTATTATCATACATGGCAGCTATACAGGGACCGATTATCAGACTGACTTTCAACTCAATGTGCCTTTCAGCCTCCTGTGTGTAGTCATATTGGTTTATGACCACCACTGAACCTTTGTCAGCCTCTCTGTCCATACTGTCAGTTTTGATTCTGAGACTGCAGATGGCATTGCATTCTACAAGGCTGAGCTTATGGGGCAATTGATGTTGCTTGGCCACAATTTCACCCTGAGCATGAAGACAGAAGTGAACGATACAAGTCCAACCTGGGTTTTTCTTCAATTTGGTGGAACCTATGAGGAGCATGTTTTTATTTTTTGTTTTGTTTTGCTGAGATGATAATTGCCAAGTGTTGGTGCCTTGTTCAGTGGTGTGACATAATCCAAAACAGCAGACACTAACACCTGGGTCACCACAGATCCAAACCTCTAGGTTATCTGTGTGGATCAAGTGGAGCAGAAGGAAAGTCTCTAAGATGGTTCAGACTAGTTCTGCCAAATTCATTTTGTGTCTGGTCAAACTGACAATGTTACTGGGGGAGTTGATGGCTCCTTGTAATATGAAGGAGTTTTCAAAGCTTGCAATCTTCCTTTAAATGTACAGAGACAAAATGCCTGCTTAAGGTGGCTCAAGTCCACATTGGTGTGATTTGCTGGCTCATTTCCTGAGAGGTGATTCTTAATCATCTTAGGTACTTTATAGTACAAAACTGATTTCATCACCCCAACTTTACCAGAAATACTTTACAAGTGAGACATCCAACATTTTGCACTTTCATCGACCCACTGGAAGATATCTAACTTTTGTGGACAGTTGTATCCCAGATAGGCTAGTCCACTAAGTTGAAGCCACTACCAAAAAGCTTGAGTAGAGGTAGACACCATTTTAATCTCTTCACAGAATGACACTCTTGAAAGGTCTTGCTCAGATGAGTAGAGTGTTTGCAGTGGAACATATCAGGACAGGTGGTGGTGTGGATACATAGGACCCAAGTGATAGATAAATTTACAGGTAATAACCACCGCCTTAAACGAGACCTGGAAAATAATTGGCAATCACTGAAGCAATTATAAATTGGAGTAATTTGCTCATTTTTCTTGACCCCTGCTGATACACAAGCTTTGGTATTTTGCACTAGCTGCAGTTTCCAAATTACCTTCAAGGGTAAGCCCATGTAGAGCTTGTTATGATAACTAACCCTGAGTCTTATTGACTGAGTTGAGGTAGGGAGCCAATCTCCTTGCTAAATGAAGGGAGGACAAGGCATTTTTCCTCCGCAGCTGAATTCACCTACTTCTCCAAAAAGAATGCTGGATCGAGTATAACCCCCAGACTCCTAACCAGTCAGCAGGGTCAGCTTAATTCCCCCAAATGTGGGAGCATAAGACCTCAACCTTAACAACCAGCACTACCTCTGTCATGTCAGGATTCATACCAGTATGACTGCTGTCTTGGTCATGTACCTCTGGCACATAAATGCTACATATATACAGGGTGACTTCAAAAACATTGCTGGGCAAAGCATCGACATGTGTAAGTTCATTTCAGCACTTTCTTTCAGTAGTTTCCATCTGGCTGCTGTCACTTTGAAATCAGCCCACAGGGGCTGGTTCACACAACACAATTTTTCCTCCTCCATGTGAACAGTCCCAACTGCTTAGCAGGACTTGCCTGATGCAGAGACAGCAATGTGACAGTTATAAATGGTGTTTTCCCTTGGCAGTGCTACTTGAAGAGAAAACAGGAATTAATGGCAGTCTAGGACAACTGAGACACCCGAGCACAATGTTATAAGGAGCCAGGCTTGTTCTGGTTCAACTGTGTCACTTGCATTTTTTAGCTCACTTTTCTACAAGTCTAGACTTATTTAATTAGGCTAAACAATGCAAGTAAGAATGAAGTCTTGTTATCAGCATTCACCACAGGAAGCAATTCAGATTGTCTTTAAAATAAGACCCTTCTGGGTCTACCAGATACTCAATAATGTAATTATTGTGAAACGCATCATCCCAAGACAGCCAAAGAGGCAACATTTCCTTTGGGATAAACAAACTGCATATTTTTAATACTTGCATTATTGTTCATTTATTTAGCCATGTACATTTGATATGGAGTCTTAATTACCTTGCCTCTCTTTCCTGGCACTGTTCACCCATCACTAGGAAATTCCCTTTTAACATCATTCCACAGAAGGCCCAATACTCCATCAAAGTTAATGGCTGTGCAAGGAAATTCCAGATTCTTGGGAGTTAATTCCTTTGTCGCTCCATCATCAACCAAAAGGGAGACTGCAACCAAGAAAATCAGAAGGAGATTCAGACTGGTAAGAGCACTCGTGAAGGAGCTAGAAAAGATTCTGAAGTGTAAGGATATGTCACTGGTGACCAAGATCAAGATAATTCATGCCATAGTTTCCCATTACAATGTATGGGTATGAAAGTTGGACAGTGAAGAAAAGTGACAGGAAGACATTTGAAATGTGGTGTTGGAGGAGAGTTTTACAGATACCATGGGCTGCCAAAAATAAATAAATAAGTGGGTTCTAGACCAAATCAAACTTGAACTCTCCCTAGAAGCTAAAAGACTAAACTGAGGATATCATATTTCCACCTATATTATTCAACATCTAATCTAAGATCACTGCATGGCATCAGCTTTGTATGTAGAAGGACCCAGTTTCTGACAGATCAATGGCTGATTCAGTACAAGACTGCATCATGTGTTTACCCAAAGCTTTGGAGTGGTGCCTCAGTATCTAGGTATACATCACTTTAAATAAGTCTTGAGAAACTACTGTCTCTGAGTTAGGGAAGTACCCAGATAACTGTGGTCAAGTTGCTGAGGAGAAACATGCTAAAGCTGGTGGCAGATATAACAGAGGTGATGTGGATTGGTAATGCTGAGACCTTGGAGGGAATTCCTCTGCCTCTGTTGGATGGGGTAACTCTACTGTTAACTGACTCAGTTTGGGAATTTTGCTAGACCAGCATTTTTGCTGGGAAAGTTTGTGAATATGTTGATAAAGGGCACTTCTTTTCCAGTTGTATTTAGCACAGAAGTTGTCTGCCTTTCTAGATATGCTTACCCATACTACAGCAACATTGAATACTAGACTATTGCATTAAATTAGGAACATGGGAATGTTTGGGCATTCCCTGACTAGCAAAGTGGGTGGCATTCCCTTAGAAATACACGAAGAAAGTGCAATCAGCACATGAGAATTGCATTTGGTGTGATTGTGGCCTTTTAAAAATGATAACACTTAACACACACACACAATATCCATTGACATAATGTTACCATGTTATCAAGATTTGATTTCTCCAGAATCCTAATATTATGCTCAAGAAGCCAGGAAAGCTACTTGGAGATATATATTGGAACCAAAACTTTGCAAGTAAAGCAACTGATGGAACGTTTTTATCACATCGTTGCAATTCTCTGATGGTCATAATGGACAATGACTGGAAACATTTTTAGTAGCTATGTGTCAGTACAGACTCTTCCCATTAAACAACAGGTGATAGCCTTTGAATTTGTTTTAGACGTTTCCCACAAAAATACAGATTTTTTTCCTCATATCTTCCCCCATTGTTCTCTGAATATTGCAAGTAATTGACAAAGAGACTCATAAACATTTGTCCTCTGCTAGTGATTCACTTTTCCAGTATGCATTGGAAAGGCTGAATCAAAGCCATTAACTGGCAGTTAAAGCCAGCAATACATGATATGTCAGAGGAAAAGAGAATCTGCAAGTTCTTGGAAGGTTGGATTTGTTGAGCAACCTGCCCAGTATGAGTGTTTGCAAAACCATGATGAGGTGTTGTTAAAGTTAAAATGTAGCTTACCCCAACATGTTATGAAAGCAACAAATAGTTTCTCCCCCTTTATCTTTTCTACATCTCAACAAGCACACTTAGCAAAACTGGGGACTTGGATAAACATAACTGAATTTCCCAGGATGCTATAAACCAGAACTTGGCTTGTGTCCTTAATTTCATGAACTCTGTTTTGAGCTTTAGTAACATAGTAAGCCATTCAGGACTTGACCTGGATGGCCCAGGATGACCCAGTCTCATCATACCTCAGAAGCTAAGCAGAGTCACCCCTAGTTAATACTTGGATGGGAGACCACCAAGGAAGACCAAGGTTGCTATGCAGAGACAGGCAATGGCAAACCCTTTTCTATTCATTTCTTGCCTTGAAAACCCTATGGTGATGCCATGAGTCAGCTGCAACTTGATGGCACTTTACATACAAGCCATTCTGACAATGTCATGTTTAAGGTTGAGCAAAAAATTTTTTGGTAAATTTCAGGTTCTAGTTTATTGGGCCCAATTTTTCCCAATAAACCCGAAATAAGCCAAATACCCACACCGGTAAAGGGGTATTTTCTCACTGGAGAAAATGTCTGAACCATGGTTGCCCAGTGAGTTTCCATGGCAGAGTATGACCATGAACCTAGGTTAGCCAGACACTCTAACCACTAAACAACAGTAACATAGAGGTTAAATATTTTCAGACTCTTTAAAACCTTCTTCCACTCCTCCTCTTCCCTTATGCAGGGAGCTACAATATACTGCATCTGAAAGCAAAACTACTTTTGTTCACCTCCGCAAATTCCAAAGTAAATGTCATATAGCATTACCTTGTCTAATTGTCTAGGCATTTACGTAAGCCATGAATAACTGCCTGTTTTGGTTTCGAACATTCTAAAATTTAGGGGCAGATTGGGTCTGTAACTTATCAGGAAAGTTCCAATAGGACTGCTTCCCTAGAGAGCCACTCAGGACCAGGCCCAAGTTGAGCCAAGTGCCCCTGTAGGGACTGTACAGCTCAGCTTGCTCCAAGGCTGTTTTAATGTCCCAGTCCACCCCTGCTAACATCACTTGTATAACATTCTTTGTGGCTTACTTAGAGCCAAGTTTAAAGGAAGCGATTAATAAATGCCCTTGAATGGATTCATTCAGGTATCATGCTGCTGTAAGGATCAAGGAAACTCTCACTGGAAGGAAAAGAAAAGGGCAAAGGGAAAGGAATGGCTTATATAAGAATACAAGGCAGGGATGAGTATCACAACAAATGTTGTGATAAAATTCAATATCAAACATTAGCATATCTTGGGGAGGGGAAACATAAAAGGTAGAATGGGGGTTACCATATTATTTTACATCAGAGCTTGGTGTCTTGAGACTTTCTACATAGTTCATTTATCACAACTATGTGCACATTTAACTCCTACATCTATGTGCACATTTAACTCTTATTGTAATTATATACATATATATATTCCAGTGTGTGTGTGAACAGGATCTTGGGGTACAAGTGGACCATAAGTTAAATATGAGCAGCCAGTGTGATGCTGCGACAAAAAAAAGCTAATGTGATTTTGGGGTGCATCAACAGAGGCATAACATCCAAATCACAAGATGTCATAGTTCCGCTGTACACTGCATTGATTAGGCTGCACCTGGAGTATTGTGTGCAGTTCTGGAAGTCTCACTTTAAAAAGGATGTGGACAGAATCGAGTGGGTGCAGAGGAGAGTGACAAGGATGATCAGAGGCCTGGAGACCAAGCCCTATGAGGAAAGGCTGAGGGAGTTGTAGGTGTTTAGTCTGGAGAAGAGAAGCTTGAGGGAGGACATGATTGATCTCTTTAAGTATTTGAAGGGTTGTCATTTAGAGGAGGCACGGAGCTGTTCCTGTTGGCAGCAGAGGATAGGACTCACAATAATGGGTTTAAATTGTGGGCAGAAAGGTACCAGCTGGATATTAGGAAAAAATTTTTACAGTAAGAGTTGTTTGACAGTGGAATCAGCTACCAAGGGAGGTGGTGAGCTTCCCCTCTCTGGCAGTCTTTAAGCAGAGGCTAGACAAGCACTTGTCAGGGATGCTCTAGGCTGATCCTGCATTAAGGAGGGGGTTGGACTAGATGGCCTGTATGGCCCCTTCCATCTCTATGATTATATGTTTCTATGATAAAAGGGTGTTTCAGTTTTATTCCTGGGTTTACTGAAAAACATCAGGTCCATTATAGGTTATGGGGATATTTTCGAAGCTTCTGTGGGGGCATTTTTGGAGGTAGAGTCGCCAAATTTGCAGCATAGCTGCAAGGGACTGTCCTTAGACAGACGCTGAACTTTGGTGAACATTGGGATGGCGGATCCAATTTTATGGACCCACAAAGGGGTCACCCCCATTTTCAGGCATTTGTGATCCGAGCTTTTCATCAGTTTTCAAGTTCAGAAGTTCAGCGTGGCCGAGAACTGGCAGAAAGAGCCAATTGGCAGGCTTGAGCCTCAAAGTCTGGAGGCTCCCTTCGTATCTGGGATGCATAGTATGAAGTCCATGCAAATTAGCTTCCAAACTGAAGAAAACAGCTTAAATGCAAGAAAAATAAGGCATGGGAAACATTTCTTTTGGTGGCAAATGGCATCCTGTGAACTTTATTATAGTCATCAAAAATCTAATTTCAAGAGATGGGTAGGGTGCAGGGAAAAGAACCCTATACTTGGGGCAATCTTCAGTTTGAGAGTACGTTTTCGGGGAGGGGTGATATCAGAGTCAGCCAAAGTCATGACCAAGGCAGCTCTTGTGAAGGAGATTGCTCATCAGTGCCGACGAGGAGTCTTCTTCAAACACCCAATAAGTAGCTGCAGAAGCAGGAGTTTTTCAGTTAGAGGGCATATCCCTCCCAACGGGACTGGGTGAGCCCTATCTTTTAAAATGACCCTTCCAGACTAGTTGAGTCTGACCAAGCTGGCTCCGATTACATGACCCCTACCTCAAAAGTGCTCCAACTATGGAACCCTAACAAAACCAAGCAAAGATAGAAAAATGGGAGAAAACACAGAGTTGTGCAGCTGAGCAAAGGCGAATAGCAGAAACCCCAAAAAGCCGAATTTCAGCTTGTTCAGGAATCGCCTATTCAGGAATTGCCTATTCAGCTTTGGATAGATTCCCAGGTTTTGGTATTCAGTTGACCCCAAACCCGAATATTGCAGCAACAATATTTCGGGTTTATTTTCAATTCAGGTATATCGATATGCACAACACTATTCCCTTTAGTTTCCTGCTTCTGGATGTAGAGGTTCTCTATAGTCATAATTGTTAATAGCCACCAATGGACCTATAATCTAGACAGAACTAGCTAAAACCTATCCTAGCCCTACTAGGGCTGTTGAATTTAAAAAAATTCGGTACAGTTCGGATTCGGCCGAATTCAGCCTGTTTAGATTCGGGATATGCTGAAGTCCGAACTCCCCCACTTCGGGTCCGTTCAATTCGGTGGGAATTCAAAGTTCGGGGGAAAAAGTCAGCCGAATGAAGTCATTAAAAACACAATCGCGCCTTTCCGTGGCTCTGGGGGGGCATTTTTGGGGTTAGAGGTCCCAAACTTTCAGCAGAGCTTCAAAGGACGTTTATTGAAAGACTCCCCAAGTTTTGTAAAGATTGGGTCAGGGGGGGCTGAGATATGGGCCCTGAAAGGGGTCCCCCCACCCTTAATGTGCATCTCTCAGCAGAGGTTGCCGCCCATGCACAAAGCTCCCAGCCCCGACAACAGTTTGCAAAGCAACTGCAAAGCAACACAACCTTGTAAAACAACACCTTTGCAACAGGGAAAACCAGAAGACACACAACTGAAACCTCCCCCCTCAAACCAGGGAGCGAGAGACTCAAGGGGGAACACACACCCCAAGCAGAACCAACGAAAGCCCCCTTTGGCTTCCCCCCACCCACAGAAACTGCTCCCTCCCCACACACACACAGACTCTGCTTTCCCCCCACACACACACACATACACAGGAGAAAAATTATAGATTAAAGCCCCCAAAGGGGTCTTACTGTGGCTGTCTTCTGTTCCATCAGGAGGGGCTGGGGAGGACTTGTAATCGAAGATGATTCCAATTAGGCACGGGACGTTTTGCTCTGGAGATGCACACACAGGATCAGCTGATCCATTCATCCCAATAGGGGAAATGGGAAAGGGGAAAGGGGAAAGCCCATATCTCGGGACCCCCTGACCCAATGTTCACAAAACTTGGGTGGTCTCTTAAGAACACTTGTCTGAAACTCCGCTCAAAGTTTGGGATCTGCACCCCCAAAAATGCGCCCCCTGCAGCCACAGAAAGAGAAAAGGGGGGAGGTGATATTTCTGCCCCCACTGAACCCATCTTTACAAAACTTGGGTGGTATCTTAAGAATGATTGTCTGAAGCTATGCTGAACGTTTGGGGGCTATATCCCCAAAAAAGCGCCCCCTGCAGCCACATAAATGGAAAAAGGGGGGAGGGAAAAGGGGAAGAGCCCATATCTCGAGACCCCCTGACCCAATGTTTACAAAACTTGGGGGTATCTAAAAAAGCTTCATCTGAAGCTCCACTGAAAGTTTTGTGTCTGTACCCCAAAAAATACGCCCCCTGAAGCCACAGAAAGGAGCAAATGTGCACAAGCACCCCCACACACACACACGAGGATTTCGCTCTCGCTCTCTCTCTCCCTGGCCGGGCCGCACATCAGCTGATTCCTCCAGTACTCAATCCTGACTGATTGGCCAGAAGAAGACCCAGCTTGGCCACCGATTGGCCGGGGGAGGAGAATGCTGCTTACTGACGGTTATGCTGCTTACTGACGGCCCCGAATTTGCCGGATTTATTCGCGAACTCCCGAACTCGATGAATTCGGCTCCCCGGTTGCCCGCCAGTTTTGAGTTCGGTTCCTCCCGAACTAAAAACCACCGAATCAGGGGAAATTCGGCTGATTTTCAGTTCGGGCCGAACCGAATCAACAGCCCTAAGCCCTACCCTGCAGAAAAATCTTTTTTAAAACATTTTCATGCTGTTTTCAATGTACACCCATATGTAAATATAGACAGCATTCCTAACTAACTAGTTATTTGTTTTTGTGACATGTTTCCTGAGTTAAACTGTAAGGCTACAAAGTGTAATTCAATCAAAGGGGATATATTGACATCACAAACCCTGAGAGAAATATGAGCTGTTCTGATATGAGGCACAAACAGTCTTCTATTTACACACTGAGGATTTGGTGATGTGGTACTTGCTATACTATAGGGTTATATAATTTTACAGTGTTCATAAATGAAAATGGAACATTTGCTTATAGAGAAAGACCACCTGCTTATGATCTATGCATGGAAAAATACTGCTGGCGTATGTTACACAATTTCTGACCTATTCCATACTGATCCAGCAGCCCACTACAATGGAGAGAAGTCTGTGAAGGATTGTTTAACAGCCGCAGCACTAGGATTTAGACAGCCTCATTGGACTTTTACCCTTGCTACCTTTTCTGGATGTAATTCTGACTACACTGACATAAATGGTTAATGTACAGTGAACAGAATGAGGTGAGAATAGAAGAGTTAGAAGAGTTAACCCTCTTCTTGGTATTATTTCCATGTAGCAGATCTTACCATTGGTGACACTGTAATGGTTTCAATAACAAGAATGTATTTCTTAAGCTACTGTGGGTAGACTTACTGCATTCTACCTCTCTCTCAGAACCATTTTTCTTAGGCCTTCTGTACACATGCATGCTGGTTGACTAGTAATGATAGATCATTTTATAAGTGATTTAGTAATGATTGCCATGTGTGACTGAGCTGCTGCAGATTAGTCACCAGAAAGAACTGCTCATCACCAGGTGGCAATTCAAGCACACATTAATTCAAAAAGAAAGCACTTCATACACCTGACTGGAAGTCTTCCAGTGATGTGAGAATATTCAGGTGGAGACCTAACTATGGGACCTGAGGAGATGGGCTAACACATTACATTATCCACATGAATGAGGGCATTCAAGGAGTATTGTATGCAGACATCCTTTTGATGTCTGAACCTGGTTTTCCATCTGTTAAACAGAGGTAATATTGCTTTCCTACCTTTAGGTGAGAGCTATTAACTTATAGCCTGTGTCTTCTGTGAAGCCTGGGCTGTCCCCTTGTGTGCATAATGTCAAGTGAACAGCATTCTCACAATTTGTAAATCTGGAATGATCACCTCAGTGATAAGTCCTGACTGGTTCTCGAACTAGTAACCTACAGAATATTAGGCAGCGATTAGTGTGCCTACCACCATCCAGCACTGGCCAAATGGTGAAAAAAAACTACAAAGAATAATCACATCTACCAAGAATGATCCCTTATACCCACAGGTCAGTTGATACCCTCTGACACAACGCAGGTATCCAGGTCATGCTTGCTTGCTAGCCTGAGAAATTGGGAGACCTGATCTAGCTGCTAGAAGGCCATAGATCATGTTTACCTTGCTCCCCTTCTGCTTTTGCTATGCTCTGCCCAAATCTTTACAGGACTCAAGTAAGCCAATGCTTCATGCATACTACCTCTGTAAGTTGGGATGTCCCATTCCAGTTGAAACCCTGAGCATGTGTGAACTGTACATCTCAACCTCTTCCCAGGTAATTATGGATTTGTTCTGTAATGACACTCCATTTTATGTGTAATTACATTATTAATCCCCCCCCCCAGTCTTTGTCCCCTTCAGCTTTCTTGGTGCATATAACATCAAGTTACTACTACCAAAGTCATGATCATAACAGAACCATGTCCCTGTGGCAACAGGAAAATGTGAAAGATATCAGTGGCACTCTATTGTAACTCCACATGCAACCAGTACTAGAAGAATCCTTGACTGGTTTGCTAAAAATGGTACCAAACATGGAACCCTGTTGAGATGGTATTGTTTCATGGTTGATATGATGAATGGGAAATAATTTCCAAGATCTTCAGTTCTACTCCTCTCCCCAGGTTTCCTGCTGACCTGGTTGATACAGCTTAGACTTCCTTTCCCAGGACAAGCTGTTGATTGGTGGCTCTCTTTCATTCTTCATTCTTGATAACAGCAAGGAAAGCGAGAGCTGATGGGGGGGGGGGAGAGTTAATGATGACCAAGCCATCTGCTTATCTCACTTTTATACTGAGAACAGACATTTCTAAAGTTAGTCTTAGTGGCATTTTTATGGGAGATAAATATATTTTTGAGTTTCACCTGCATAATTGTAGATTATTTTTTCCAGATGTAGCGTTTGATTTTCCAGAACTCTTTCACAGTAGCTAATTAACAGAATCCATAACTGTTTACCTGAAGCAAGACACTTTGCCACATCGCAGCTAAGTGTAAAAATCCACTTGATGTTGCCAGTGTTTCCCCACTACATATTTAAAAAGAGTGACACTAAGAATCTTGTTGCTCATTAAGATTTTTTTGGGGGGGGTCTTTTCACATTCGCGTATTCCAAATTTAGATACTGTGAATCGATGCTAAGTAGTGTTGCTTCTGCACTGCGTGATGTGCAAATTCAGAAGATGTCAGATTTGCTAGCAACCACTTGAATGTTCTGCGTACATTCAATGTCTTCCCGTCGACATTATTAACTTTCATAGCTGTGCTTTTAAGCAACGAATGTGGCATCAAGCCAGGAAAAATACTGTGGTTTTATCTTTCATCTGATCTAAAAATATTCCATTTTAATTGGTTAGAAATTAAATCTTATGTCTTACGGCTTTCATAAATGGTTTAATTTGAACTATGGCTCAACACAGCTCAGACCAAGAGCCCATCTTCAAATTCCAGACTCAGCTTCCAAAATGTGAATTGGTGTGTTAAGGATAGGGCAGAGCAGCCATGAGTTTTCTGTGTGGGATTTGTAACAATTAAAACATGAATGGGTCACTCTCAAAGCCATGTTGTGAATTGATTTGCATTATTTCCTTGGACAATGGTTCTTCACAAAAATGAAGTACTTCTTCAGGGTTTTCAGAGTTCAGGCAACCCTACCCTGGCTCCAAACTCAGAGCAACCAATGGGAGCTGAAATGTTGGTAAGAGGCTGACAGTTAAAGCTGTTAGTTCAATTAGAACTGGCAGAATAAGGAGCTGGAAGCTTAAGTCAGTGTGTGGCAGAACAGCAGCCTGACACTGGTTGGGAGAAAGTCAACTTGTAACAAAGAACCTTGAATGCCTGACTAGAGCTTTGATTTAAAAAAAAAGTGTGGAGCTGGTGTGTGAAAAAGTCAGGGCTCTCTGTATATATTTTTTAAAAGTCAAGACAGATGGGAAAATATGACTGCCTGACTTACCTGTAGACTTGAACCTGTGTAAGAGAGGTTGTGTTGGATGGTAGGGCCTGTGAGTAGGTGGTCACAGTTACCAACCTCAAGGAGAACCTGGAGTTCTCCCCAAATTACAACTGATCTCCCACATACAGTCAGTTCCCCTGGAGGCACCACCTCCAAATCTCCAGAAATTTCCCAATATGGAGTCAATAGTCTTACCCTGGTGAACTCCCTTCATCCATAGATGCCTCACGCTGTTCGCCAACTTTTCCCTAACTAACCCACACATTTCCTGCCTCAAACCCAGTTCTATTTAACTAATATCAAGTCACCCCAAGCTAGGGTTGCCAACCTCCAGGTACTAGCTGGAGATCTCCTGCTATTACAACTGATCTCCAGCCAATAGAGATCAGTTCACCTGGAGAAAATGGCCGCTTTGTGCATTGGACTCTATGGCATTGAAGTCCCTCCCCTCCCCAAACCGCTCCTTCCTCAGGCTTTGCCCCAAAAACCTCCCGCTGGTGGCAAAGAGGGACCTGGCAACCCTAACCCAAGCAGACAATATGAAGATGCTGAAAAGTGGGGCAATTTGATGTGCCCTCAAAAAACTCTTGCTCAGCTCTAAAGAGACAGATGAGTCCCTTACTTTCAAACTAAGGGTGGGAGGAAAATGCCAAGGGAAAGCCTTGCAGAGAAAGTGGGGTGGGAATCAAATAGTCACTGAGCACATGAAGCTGTCTTATACTGAATCAGACCCTTGGTCCATCAGAGACCTTTTATGCAGGGACATTTCCTCATGGTCACCCCCACCAAATGCTTCAGGGCTTCCTTTTGATTATACATGCCTTTTCCACCCATCAGAAGTTTTGCCCATGTTTCACAGATGCTGTTTTAGCCAGAATCTGGAAGATGCAGGCAAAACACACGGGGAAAGCGAGGTGACCTCTGATGGGCGGAAAAGGCAGGCATAATCAAAAGGAAGCCGTGGAAAGGTGTGGTTGTGATTTTAATGGCTTTATTCGGCCGAATTTTTCCCCGAACTCCAGACCTCATGCCGAAGTGCATGGACCCAAAGTGGGGAAGTTCGGACTTCGGCATTTCCTGAATAAAAATGGGCCAAATTTTGCCAAATCTGAATTTTACCGAATTTTTTTTTCAACAGCCCTAGTGGCTGGAGGTTTCCTGCTATTACAACTGATCTCCAGGTGGCAGCGATCAGTTCACCTGGAGAAAATGGCTGCTTTGGAAGGTGGACTATACGGCATTATACCCCATTGAAGTCCCTCCCCTCCCAAACCCTGCCCTGCTCAGGCTCCACCTCCAAAATCTCCAGGTATTTCCCAAACCCCAGCTGGCCACCCTACATGTGGTAGAGTTCCAACCTCCAGACAGGGCTTGGCGATCTCCCAGAATTACAATTGATCTCCAGACTACAGAGATCAGTTCACCTGGAGGAAATAACATCTTTGAAGGATAGAGTGTATTGCATTACATTCCTACTGACTTCCCTCCTCTCTCCAAACTCCATCCGTTCCAGGCTCCATTCTGAAACCTCCAGGAAATTCCAGTGTTAGAGCTGGCAGTCCTACATGTTGAACAGGGGCTTTCATAAGAAAGGAATTACATAAGATGGCACAAAAAAAGCTGGCTAGATTCAACATACTCTCAAAGTTCTTGTTACTTTTAATAAACTGCAGATAGTATTTCAGTATTTGGGATACAGCCATTATTGTTGTTGGAGTTTATCTGTACTTCTGTAATCAATTAAAACAAAGAAGATTCTTTACAATTCAATTCAAAATTAATGCCTTCCATGACATTCCAGTTCTTTTATTTCTTGTCCTAATTATGTGATGCAATGCTTTGAATTGTGATGATCTATAACCTTAGTATCAGAAACCAGCAGTGAGATAAAGTTTTAAGGTGGGAGAGAGTTGAATGGAGCTGCATGTGCACCAGAGATTCCAGCTTCTGAGGAGAAACTGGAGAGGTTTCTGAGGCAAACAGATAATTTCTCAGGATATTTATCAGCTCATGATATAGGCCAGCATGGGACTCCCGGGAAGCCGGGGGGGGGGGTTAAACTGCTCTGCGCTGCCTGGGTCCCGACGCTCAGCTGTTGGGTGGGGTCCCCCGCCCAACAGCTGTGCATAGGGTCCCAGGCAGCGCTGAGCAGTTTAAACCCCACCCCACTGCCCTGCTTCCCGGGAGTCCCGAAGCCAGTCGGGGGGGGGGGGTTAAAGTGTTCCCCTTCCCGGAAGTCCCAGGAAAGCGGGCAGTGGGGGTTTAAAGTGCTCCACACTTCCTGCCCAGGCAGCATGGAGCAGTTTAAAGACCCCCCCCCGCCTGGTTTCCTGGGAGTCCCTTGAAACCCGGCGGGGGGTCTTTAAACTGCTCCACGCTGTGTGGAGCAGTTTAAAGACCCCCCCTGCCCAGTTTCCTGGGACTCCCAGGAAACCAGGCGGGGGGAGGGTCTTTAAAGGTGGGGAAAGGCAGGTTCGGGGAATGCCGAACCTGCCAAATTTATCCGGCGATCACCGGAACTCACTGAATTTGGCGCGTCCTTTTCCCACCATTTTTTTAGTTCGGTTCCATCCGAACTGAAAACCCCCGAATCGGGGGAAATTCGGCTGTTTGTTTGGTTCGGATGAACCAAATCGACAGCCCTAGGGGTGGGATGTAGCGTACAGTTTCGTCCCCGATCATTCCAGCCAATGCATACAGTTTCCCCCAACCCGGGTTACTTTGATCCTGTCTGAACCAGGGAATAAAGGAGGTTAAAGCAACCATGCATAAATGGCCTCTGTTATGTGTTTTATTCTGCAACAAACTTTTATGTTGGGCCTACACAGGGATATGTTGAAGCTATATGAAACAGCAATGGCATAGCACTACCAAAAATGTAAATTTTGTAGGGGTTTTTTTCCCTTTGGTATTTACGTGCTCCTCATAATCTGAGGCCTTAAACTGTAGTTTAGGAATGAACTATGGGTATACAAGGCAGAGGTTTTGACAGTTTCCCCTCAGTTGAAGCAACTACCTCAGCAAAAAAATAATAGAAACTCATGTGCTACTCAATTGCATCATACTGCACCCCTTTGCGTGTTTGTGTAGACATACAGACACACACACACACACACAAATACACTGCTTATAAACTTTCAGCTGTCTTACCTACTTGCCTCTCATTTTCTTTTATGCAAGTCCCTGAGAATACCCTGCAGTGGTTACACTTACAGCTATATATATATATATATATATATATATATCTTAAACAACATAGTCTCAGAGGCTGTGAATAAAGAAAATAAAAAATTACAGCCATTCAACCTGACCTGTTTAAATTTTCATAAAGCACTCGCAGCAGCATAAGAAATAAAATGATTCATATTGACTCCTCTATGTGAGATGAGGTTCATATAACACTTCAGTAACATGGTGTTAAATGTCATTTCCAGTACATAATAACATCGATGAAAAAACGGAACACTGGCAGCTAGACTGTAAATAGTGGTGGAGTTGCCATGCACTTGAGCATGGATTACTGTGGCCTAATTTAAACATTACACTTACCTGAGTCAAGAAGTTAACTATGGGCACTTGCAATGTTGCATGGGTAACTTCATGCCCACCAACATCATGTTTAAATTGAGCCTTAAGTGCATTCCTGCAAGGGGAGGTGTTGTTAGGATCTAGCGTGACCCCTACGCCAGCGTCCGTGCCATTTGCACCATGCAAACTGGCATAGAGGCTGGCATAATGTCACTTATTCCAGCCCCTTGGACTGTTGTGGCTGCGTGGGACTCGGGTGCCAGCGGGGCCTCCCCCCAGCGTTCTCCCGGTGCAAGTCCTCACACTGGCATCCCAGGAGGCATTCCCAGGTTGTTCCGCGGGGCAGAGCTGCTGTTAGGCAGCTTCCAAACCCATTTCATGCCAGGATCATCACTCAGGATGGCAGTGGTCCTGCATCACCTTTTGAGGTAGCACAGGCTCGCTTTATCCTATGTGGGGGGGAGGGAGCCTTTTTTCCTGATTTTATTTTGGAAGAAAGGCTTTTCCCCCTCCACAGCAGCCAGGAAGCCTCTGAGAAGGCTTCTCAGCTCCGCCATCCCGGCCTCCACTGTTCGCCTCCCCCCTTCAGGAACAACTGTAAGAGCCATTCCACACTTTACACAGAGTGAGATAATATAATTTTGACTACCATTTCAAAATGTGAGGAGTCACATTTTAACTGTGGACTCTTGCCCTTTTTGACTACTGCAAACAGACTAACACGGCTACCCACTGTAAGTTTTCTATATGCAGTGAGATTTTTTTTCAAGAGAGGAAGCTTTCAAAACATGAATTTTCCCCCTTCCCTCTCTTTCAAGTTCAAATCTTCTCCTGAGAAATGATGTTTGGTCCGAGCATCTTTATCAAATGAAGGCACAAGACAGCCAGGTTGTTGATAAACTTAGGTCAAAATAATAAGCTATTAACCTATTTAAGGGTTATTTGGGCAAATCTACCCTGGCTCCAAATGCTGACAGCAATTTATTACTGGCCTTGTTTATCATTTTCTGCACATGAACCGAACTGAGAAGTGTCTATGGTGATGCTGTAAGAATTTCCCCAGCTCTACAGTAAAGATCTCTTTAGTAAAGACCACAGACATTGTCAGAATTCCTAGAGTGTCCCCTAGACGTGATGTCCATTTTCCAGATCTCTACATGGAAGTGACATCACATCCTCAATGGTACTCCAGGAATTTCCCCAGTTTCCATGCTCCTAGAGTGTCATGGAAGATGTCATGTTATGTCCCCTCAAGGTCCACTCACCCCAGGCATTGACCAAAATTCTCCCAGAACTTGCCAGTGCAGGGCTGACTACCCTAATAGTGGATGAGATTTTAACCGGGGATATGCTTATTTTCAGTTATCCCTGCCATCTCTTGATGTGCCACTGCAGCCATTCCTTTGCTACCCACAAGCTATTTTCAGAGGTAGATGAGAAGGACCCTGAATGTCTCACCTTCTTTTCCTTCCTTTTTTCTCTGCTCTCTTGTGATGATACATTCAAGATTCCTGCTGTAATTAAGATCCATCCACTCGAACTAACAGCCACCCCTACTCATTCAAAGCAGTTAAGACAGGAGGGAGGGGGAATGAATGAAAGGCAGAGGAAAGAACTCTGGTTTTGATCAAAATCAGGTACAACAAAGTCAGCTTTGCTTCAGTATTTGTTTATTATTCTGCTCACTGTTAGAATTGATTATATCGATTATCTTTCACAGACAGCTTTGTGGGCAAGAGCTCTGCAGACTGCAGCCCGAATATACAAACCCAACATCTGTCAATTTTATTTTATACTGTAGAAGCAGGGGGGGGGGCGCTTCTACTGAGAAAAGTTTTAAATATCAGAGAGGAAGATATAAAAACATTAACTTCTTGCTGCGAAAGCTGCAACTTTAAGGCCAGAACTTGCATAATAGACTTCTGAATATTTCATGTTTTGATTTGAGATGGCCTCCATTTTCACTAGGAAGAAGAATACACATTATCCATTCATAAACCCAGACAACTACCCTTTCTGTATGCAGCTACATCCAGTATAAATGGGCATCATGTTCTGCTTGTGGTCTTGCTATTTGTATTCAGCCTCTTTTACTGGAATACATTGCATTCAAGATGTAGTTCAAATTACTGCTTCTGATTATTTACTGTTGCATTTCAGGAAGGATATTTCCTCTTTGCTAGTGTTAAGAACTGGCAACAGTTTTGTTCATCTGAGCACAGCCTTCTGAAGGGTTAAATCAGCCGGCAGGTAAAATCAACAACTCTCCTTTGGTGCACATTCTCTGTGGGGGCTCCTACTAGGGCTGTTAATTCGGTTCGGGCCGAACTGAATATCAGCCGAATTTCCCTTGATTCGGTGGTTTTTAGTTAGGGATGAACCGAACTCAAAAATGGCGGGCAACCGGGGGGGCCGAATTCAGCGAGTTCGGGAGTTCACGAATAAATCCGGCAAATTCGGCCGTCAGTAAGCAGCATAGCCTTCAGTAAGCAGCATTCTCCTCCCCCGGCCAATTGGTGGCCAAGCTGGGTCTTCTTCTAGCCAATCAGTCAGGATTGAGTACTGGAGGAATCAGCTGATGTGCGGCCCGGCCGGTGAGAGAGAGAGAGAGAGGTAAATCTTCGTGTGTGTGTGCGGGGGTGCTTGTGCACATTCACTCCTTTCCGTGGCTGCAGGGGGTGCATTTTTTGGGGTACAAACCCCAAACTTTCAGGGGATATTCAGACAAGGCTTCTTAAGAGACCACCCAAGTTTTGTAAACATTGGGTCAGGGGGTCCCGAGATATGGGCTCCCCCCTTTTTCTTTCCATGGCTGCAGGGGGCGCATTTTTGGGTGTGCCGACCCCAAACTTTCAGCGGAGCATCAGACAAGGCTTCTTAAGAGACCCCCAAGTTTTGTAAACATTGGGTCAGGGGGTCCCGAGATATGGGCTCCACCCCTTTTTCCTCTCCCCCCTTTTCCATTTCCGTGGCTGCAGGGGGTGCTTTTTGGGGGTGCAGCCCCCAAACTTTTATCATAGCTTCAGACAATCCTTCTTAAGAGACCACCCAAGTTTTGTAAAGATGGGTTCAGTGGGGGCAGAAATATCGGCTCCCCCCTTTTCTCTTTCCGTGGCTGCAGGGGGCGCATTTTTGGGTGTGCCGATCCCAAACTTTCAGTGGAGCTTCAGACAAGGCTTCATAAGAGACCACCCAAGTTTTGTAAACATTGGGTCAGGGGCCCCCGAGATATGGGCTTTCCCCTTTTCCCTATTGGGATGAATGGATCACCCTCGAGAGATGCATACATATGGATCTCATATTGGATACAAATGGAATCATATTGGATTACCCAGCCTCCCAGCCGCTCCTGATGGAACAGAAGACAGCCACAGTAAGACCCCTTTGGGGGCTATAATCTGTAATTTTTCTTTTCTGTGTGTGTGTGGGGGGGGGAAGCAGAGTCTGTGTGTGTGTGGGGAGGGAGCAGTTTCTGTGGGTGGGGGGAAGCCAAAGGGGGCTTTTGCCGGTTCTGCCTGGGGTGTGTGTTCCCCCTCCAGTCTCTCTCTCCCTGGTTTGAGGGGAGGGCTTCATTTTTATGTCTTCAGGTTTTCCCTCATTCATAAGATCAGTTAGGTTATTTTGATGCTTGCTCAAAACTGGTTTTCAAATGGTGACTTAAAGAATGCATCTGCCTGGTCCCAAGTCCAATGCAAAAGGAGAAATTCCACCCCCTCCTGCTCATTATGCATAGCTAGCTGCCTCTGTCCCTTTCCATGGTTTGCAAATTCCCAGGTGTCAGGTGTTGCTTTGCACTGCTGTAAAGGTGCTTGTGTTGCTTTGCACTGTTGCATTGTGTGCTTGTGTTGCTTTGCAGTTGTATTGTTTTGCAAAATTCTTCACACCTGCCCCGCCCTTTGCATGTTTGCAAAGGTGTTGCTTTGCAGTTGTATTGCTTAGCACCTGCCCCACCCTTGCTCTCATCAGCTGTTTGTCGGGGCTGGGAGCTTTGTGCGTGGGCGGCAAGCTCTGCCCAGAGATGCACATTAAGGGTGGGGGACCCCTTTCGGGGCCCATATCTCAGCCCCCCCTGACCCAATCTTTACAAAACTTGGGGGGTCTGGCAAGAAGGGTCCTTTGAAGCTCCTCTGAAAGTTTGGGACCTCTACCCCCAAAAATGCTCCCCCAGAGCCGCGGAAAGGCGCGGTTGTGTTTTTAATGGCTTTATTCGGCCGAATTTTTTTCCCGAACTTTGAATTCCCGCCGAATTGCACGGACCCGAAGCGGGGGAGTTCGGACTTCGGCATATCCTGAATCTAAACGGGCCGAATTCAGCCGAATCTGAACTATACCGAATTTTTTTTAATTCAACAGCCCTAGCTCCTACATTACAGAATGGTCTGCTTGAGGTGATCCAGAGGGCCACAATGCCTCTCGTGTTTCACAAAATGGGCAGAACAGAATTGTTGAGGAGGACATTCTTGTAGAGGGAGTAAAGCTGTGAAGGAATGTATCAGCTCGGGAAAAGACCTCAGTTAGGGATAATGTGTCTTTTTCTTCCAGTTCTTCAATCCCAGCCCCACTGTTGTTGTTGTTTTTCTGGGAATCTTTGCTGTTGACTCAAATGTTATATTTTGTAATCAGCTTGCTGATTAACTGAATAGCTTTACTTTACTAGGAATCTAGGCGTTTCCTGATAGATTATAAAGCATGTTATAATTCAAATGTTATCTTTTGTAACTGGCTTACTGAGTGACTGACAGACCATTCCTGGCGGCCCGTCGATCCCCAGGCCCTTCTTTCTTGTTGCAGGTTTCCACGGCGGCCTACTGGTTGCTGTCACCCTAATACACACCCATGGACACAAGGAGAGAAGAAGGCCCCCAAGGAAGCGAGGGCATTGGCTCCCACCACCTTGCCGCCTCTGCATCCCCCTGGCCCCCACCAACACCTTGTTGGAAACCTGATCTGCCCTCACCACTCGCTGCTGTTTCCACCACACCCACCCTTCCTTAACATGCCCTGTTTCAATAAAGGCATTTTTTACACCTCACCCATCTGTGTGACCGTGAGGGGAAAGGCTCATGAGGGGATGGAAGGGTGGAAGGTGGGGGTCTGGCCAGGCTATCTCTGCAGGGCACAATGAGGTGGTGGTCTGCCTTGGAATCATCACTCATGCATCTTTTGGGGGGGCTTCGTGAGCGGGCCGTGTGGACGCAGGAATTTTTGGAAAGGGAAATGGGAAGAGTGAGAGTGTCAGGCCACTAATGAGCCACTCGTGCAGACGTCGACAGGCCGCCCACCGCTCAGAGGTCCCAGCCCCCTGGTCAGAGGCCGGGAGGGGTGCCCACCTAGGCTGTCCCCAATGGTGCCCCCCAAGGAGTCATTGGGCGAGGGGGCAGTGGTGATGGGGCATTGGTCAGGGCGTGGACTCAGAAAGGGTTGGGGCCGATATGGAGGACTAGTATAATGCGCACGAGCATGCTTTCATTGGGGGATGTACTAAAATGAATGTCAAGCCAGCCCATTAGAAACAACGGGAGAGGCTGCACAGCCCATTAAAAAAAATAGGAGCCTGGCTTGTCCATAGACTTGCATTGGCTACATTGAAATACATCACAACATAAAAAGAGTTGCAAAAAAATGTGGAATGGATTTTCCAGTAAAGTCTCTAAACTCAGATACAAGACTCTGGGATTGGATTGACAGCCCCCCCAGTGGATTGACAGCTCCTGGGATTAGCACAACTATCCCAGGGCTGGATTGACAGCCCCCCAATCCACTTGGGGGGCTGTCAATGTAGGCCTGGGACATTTGTCAATCCAGCCCTAAAAAATCTCTGCTAGTCCCAGGGGCTGTCAATCCACTTGGGGGGCTGTCAGTCCAGTCCCAGAGTATTGTAACAGGGTTTAGAGACCTTGCTGGAAAATCCATTCCACATTTTCTTTGCAACTATTTTTGTGCTGTAATGTCTTTCAATATAGCCAATGCAAGACTGTGGGCAATCCAGGCTCCTATTATTTCAAATGGGCTGTGCAGCCTCTCCCGTTGTTTCTAATGGGCTAGCCTGTCATTCGTTTTAGTACATCCCTTCATTGGTCCCAGGACCACAGGGCAGACCAATGAGGAGACATGCAAGTGTTGCTCTCTCAGAGCCTCTGATGGGTCGATGCATGCGGTGGGTCATAGAGCTTGCCGCCCCCTCCTCACATCACCAGCCCATTCTGAGCCCTCCACCCCAATTCCAGGATAAAGCAAGTAAATGAATATGTTTTGATATTGATTTTTAAAAAGTGAGAGAATGCCTTTGCAGCTATTATAACTCCAGTAGGGATGAGTGCTCGGCTACAACTGATCTGAATACATATCTGGAAAATACCTGATCAGTATTTTTTATATATATAATTGGGTCTTCCAAATAAATTCGGGATTTTTCAGATTTCAGAACCCAAAAAATGGGTTCCAAAAATCCTGGAAATGTTCAGGACTAACCAGGAATATTGGGAGCTAGCATTTGCAGGCTCCCAGGACTGTTTCTCCCCCACCCCATGTTTCTGTGTCTTCTGGAGCTTGGTATCAGTTTACCAGGCTGCTTTAGGTAAGATTCTGTAAGTTGCAAGTTGCTACTCTGTGAAGGATGTGGCCATGCCGTAACTCTCCCCTGTCAGCAGCACAAACTCCAGGGCGCCATGAGGCTTCCACTTCCACCTCCCCATACTCAGCCGGGTGTCAGTCCCGGCCGACAGTATACTCATGGTAGCACATGTGAGGGATGTGCAGGAGGCCATGAAGGTGGTGTTGGCGAGTGCATGACAGTCCTTTCCGAGGCAGCCAGCGCCTGCCGTTGCCCTTCTCCAGGCCCCTCCAGGAGGTCTCCCATCCTCCTGCTCCCACCCCGCTTGGCCTGCCTCCCTCACAGCCCTCACCCTTAACCCTGCTTTCCTTCCTTTGAGGCAGCCCCTCCCCTCCTGTGGGCTGCCCCATCCATCCCCATTCCATGGCCCGCCTCCCTGCAGCGAGATCCCTCCCCCGGAAGTGGACGCGCATAGCTGAGCTAGAATGCAGGAGTATACCTGGCAGCAATTCAGTCCACACCAGGACAGCTTTATACAATTTATTTACAATATTTACACAGTCAGGATACAGTTCTCTCCAACAAACTGCTCCGCCAAACATCTATTTTCTCTCCACCACATTTCTGTACATATATCATGGACTTATATAGAACATGATTCACCCCAATTGCAGTTAATGCATTTTCCACCATTCTCTTCCATACTGGGAAGGAGGCTTGGGTGATATGTGGGACAGATACGGATTGGGCCCCTTTTGAATTCATACTTCCCTTGTCGTTGCTCATTTCAGCGGCGTGGGGCTGCTTTCCTCTCAGGATACAGGCGCTGGGAGAATTCCTCTGTCGTCCTTCGCAGACAGGCTGCTGGCTCCAGCACAGAAGATTCCTTCAGGGCGTTTGTAAATCCTTTCGTCTCCAGTGAAAAACCCAAAAGCAAAAAAAATGTGCGGTGTGATCTTATCTCAATAGCCAAAATAAAACAAACCATCCTCTGCTACCACTTTGTTAGGATTCGGGGACCAATTCCTGTGAGGGAATCCCCGGTACTTACCTTTCTGCTACCAATTCAGAGGGAATGGATCGTTCCTCTTGAACTATAGAGAATAAGCTTGATCGCACACACGCACAAAAGACACAAAACGTTTGTCTTTGAAGTAAAAAACAATCTTTACTCTAACTCAGGGTAAAGGGTAAAATATCACTGGGTGTAAAAACAAAGAATCCTGTCTACATTCTATGTTCCCTAGACTTGCCAGAGAAGTCTCTGGCAGGCACTAAGCTTCCTCATGAGTAGGCATTCTTGAGAACAAGAAAGCCTCTCATCCTTCCATGCTGGCATCTAGAGATGAACTCACTAACTGCTTTCTCTTCTAACAAAGAAATCGAAAGCAGTTAAACATGCAAATCATTGTATACGTGACCCTTGGGCACGGCCTCAATGGCCACCAAAACTGACCACTTGGTCAGTTACAATATTTACCCCTTAACTGTCTGACATGTAACAAAGCTCGCTATCTAATACCCAACACATTTACATCCAAACAATTGACCAATCATATACAATTGCTGTGTCATGGTGAGTCATTCTGGAAATTCCCTTCTCAGGCTGCTCACGCCACCTAAACTGGTTCTGGCTGGCTTAGTCACATGACACTAGCTGTCACTTTAGATCAGTCTAATCTATGTCCAAACTGCTGACTAGTTACACATTACATATGTTGTCAATGAAGGTGGTGTTGGCGAGTGCACGACAGTCCTTTCCGAGGCAGCCAGCACCTGCTGTTGCCCTTCTCCAGGCCCCTCCGGGAGGTCTCCCGTCCTCCTGCTCCCACCCCACTTGGCCTGCCTCCCTCACAGCCCTCACCCTTAACCCTGCCTTCTTTCCTTTGAGGCAGCCCCTCCCCTCCTGTGGGCTGCCCCGCCCATCCCCATTCCATGGCCCGCCCCCCTGCAGCGAGATCCCTCCCCCAGAAGTGGCCCTGTGAACTCAGCCGGCCTTGGCTGACCTGAGGTCGCGCTGCAGCGTTTTCCTGCCATGGCGTCTCTGGGGCGCCGCCCCACTCCTCGAGTAGGGCTGTTGAAAAAAAATTCAGTAAAATTCGGATTCAGCAAAATTCGGCCCGTTTTTATTTGGGAAATGCCAAAGTCCGAACTCCCCCGCTTCGGGTCCATGCAATTCGGCATGAGGTCTGGAGTTCGGGTGGGGAGCAAGGGTGGGGAAGGTGCGAAGAAGTTTGAAAACCATGCAAAGCAACACAGCCATGCAAACCATCATGTTTGCAACCATGCAAAGCAACACCTGATGCCTGGGAGTTTGCAAACCATGGAAAGGGACAGAAGAAGTTTGCAAACCATGCAAAGCAACACAACCTTGCAAAGCAACACCTTTGCAACCATGCAAAGCAACACCTGACGCCTGGGAGTTTGCAAACCATGGAAAGGGACAGAGGCATGCTAGCTAAGCATCAGGAGCAGGAGGGGGTGGAATTTCCCCTTTTGCATCGGACTCGGGACCAGGCAAATGCATTCTTTAAGTCACAATTTGAAAACAATTTTTGAGCAAGCATCAAAATAGACTTAACCGATCTTATGAATGAGGGAAAACCTGAGGACACACAACTGAAGCCCCCCCTCAAACCAGGGAGAGAGAGACTCGAGTGGGCACACACCCCCAATCAGAACTGGCGAAATGACCCTTTGGCTTCCCCCCCACCCTCAGACACTGCTTCCTCCCCACACACAGAAAGACTCTGCTTTCCCCACACACACACACACACAGGAATAAAATTATAGATTAAAGCCCCCAAAGGGGTCTTACTGTGGATGTCTTCTGTTCCATCAGGAGGGACTTGGAAGACTAGGTAATCCAATACCGTTCCATTTAAGCATGGGAGGTTTTGCCTTGGATTTGCCGCTGTCGAGATGCACATAGGATCGGCTGATCCCATTCATCCCAATAGGGAAAAGGGGGGCATATCTCAGCCCCTGCTGATCCAATTTTTACAAAACTTGGGGATTCTTTCAAGAAGGCTCCTCTGAAGCTACGCTGAAAGTTTGGGGGCCCCAAAAATGCGCCCCCTGCAGCCACGGAAAGGAGTGAATGTGTGCTGTAAATGGAATAAAATGCACATTAAGGGGGGACCCCTTTCGGGGCCCATATCTCAGCCCCCCCGATCCAATCTTTACAAAACTTGGGGATTCTTTCAAGAAGGCTCCTCTGAAGCTATGTTGAATGTTTGGGGGCTGTATCCCCAAAAATGCGCCCCCTGCAGCCATGGAAAGGAGCTAATGTGCACAAGCACCCCCCCCCACGGGGATTTCTCTCACACACAAACAGATACTCTCTCTTTCTCTCCCTGGCTGGGTTGCGCAGCACCTGGGCTCATGCACTCAATCACGACTGATTGGCCAGAAGAAGACCCAGCTTGGCCACCGATTGCCCGGGGGAGAATGCTGCTTACTAACTGACGGTTATGCTGCTGCGCCAAACCCCGAATTTGCTTAATTTATTCACTGAACACCCCGAACTCGCTGAATTCGGCGCCCCGTTTTCCCATCTTTTTTGAGTTCGGTTCCATCCGAACTAAAAACCGCTGAATCAGGGGAAATTCAGCTGTTTTTCGGTTCGGGACGAACCGAATCAACAGCCCTATCCTCAGGCTCTTGCTTCTTTTGAAACTTTTGCCTTTTTCTTAGCGGTGCACGCTGCTGCGAAGCCCCTTAGGAGGCCTACCGATGGCGCCATTGCTGTGCCCTGGCGGGCCGCCACGGCCTGCCTGCGGTCTCAGGAATGGGCTGTGAATGGTTCTATTGTATTTGTAATTGGATTGCATTCCAGTGAGAAAGGCAGACTATAAATGAAAACAAAAAAATTAAATCAGCCTCAAAATGGATCCTGGAATTCTCTTGGAATTGCAACTGATATCCAGACTACAGATATGACTCCCACTGGCAGACACTGTAGTTCAGCAGGACAGACTCTATTGCATCATATCCCCACTGAGCTCCCTCCACTTCCCAAATGCTGCTTTCCCCAGGTTCTTCCCCCAAATTGCCAGGAATTTCCAGAGTCAAAGATGGCTCAGAGTCAAAGAAGTATAGCGTCCAGATCACGCGAAGTGATGGTATCACTTTACTCCGCTCTAGTTAGACCTCAACTAGAGTACTGTGTTCAGTTTTGGGCACCACAATTTAAGAAAGATGTAGGCAAGCTGGAACGTGTCCAGAGAAGGGCAACAAAGATGGTGAGGGGTCTGGAGACCAAGTCCTATGAGGAAAGGTTGAAGGAACTGGGTATGTTTAGCCTGAAGAGAAGACTGAGAGGGGATATGATAACCATGTTCAAGTACTTGAAGGGCTGTCATATAGAGGAGGGTGCCAAGTTGTTTTCTGTTGCTCAAGAAGGTCGGACCAGAACCAACGGGTTGAAATTAAATCAAAAGAGTTTCCATCTAGACATTAGGAAGAATTTTCTAACAGTTAGAGCGGTTTCTCAGTGGAACAGGCTTCCTCGGGAGGTGGTAAGCTCTCCTTCCCTGGAGGTTTTTAAGAAGAGGTTAGATGGCCATCTGTCAGCAATGCTGATTCTGTGACCTTAGGCAGATGATGAGAGGGAGGGCATCTTGGCCATCTTCTGATCATTAGGGGTGTGGAGGGGGGAGGTAGTTGTGAATTTCCTGCATTGAGCAGGGGGTTGGACTTGATGGCCCTGGTGGTCCTTTCCAACTCTATGATTCTATGATTCTAAGGCAACTTTACTGTTTGCCATACTAACCAGCAGAATTACTCCAGGAACGACTGCTTCATTCCATTTTATGTAAACATGCATCAGAACAATTTGGTTTAATGACATCTTTTATTACAAATAATGAAAATCTTCATCAGGCTGGAAATCTGAAGTCAGAGGCCAAAATAAATGTAATCAGAGAATCCATGATCCAATACCCCTAATATATTGATGCATAGTGGGCCCTTTCCAAGAGGAAACCTTTTCTGTTGGCCCTCCACTTCACTCAATTAAAATGCTTTGAGCAGTTATGTGGCACTTTCTGCTGCAAATCTAAGAGAGTGAAAAGCATTGTTCAGGTTCCTACAATCTCTAACAGGAGAGAAGGCCTGCACTACCAGTTCATATAGGAATTAAGGAAGGCCAACTGTTAAAGCTTCTAGTATGGCTTCTCCTGAAATTGTACCATTTCCAAATTCAGATCCTGCTTCACTGTGTTAAAAATGCCCTACTTGTAAAAAAACAAACGAACAAATAAATAAAGAAGGTCTGTAAAAAAAGTGTTTATATATTTACTTCCTTTGGGTCCCCAAACTGCTAACATTGTTATTCTCTTTTCCCTTTTATCATCACAGCAACCCTGGAAGGAAGGTTAAGCCAAGTCCATGAAGTTGGCCCAAAGTCAGACAAAGGGGTTTAACGCATGGCCAATTTGTCTCGCCTTTGAGCCTTAAAAGTAGCGAATTCCCGTGGTCTAAATGCATGACCATCCGAGGGCAGCGCATTGGACCCACCTTAGGCGCGATTTAAGCAAAAAAAAAAAAAAACCGGGTTAAGCAATCCCTGGTTTCTAGCGATCTTTTCGGTGCTAAACTGCTACTTTTTTTATTTCACTACATTACTAGAACGCCGGTGTGCGTGTAATCACATGACTAGCCCGCTACTAACCTCCTTTTGTTCAAGCTCCCAGCCCCGACAAACAGCTGAGCTGCGGGTGAGCAAGGGCGGGGCAGGTGCGAGCCGCGCTGCTGGCTAGGAAGGGAAGTGATATGACGGGGAAGGAGAGCTCCTTTTATGGACTTCCGGGGGGAGGGCAGAGGGTGGAAGGGGCGGAGCTTCTCTGGCCTGAAGAGTAGCCAGGGAGGAAGCAGGCTGTGACCCAGGCTGGCTGAACATAGAGCTACCCGGGTAGTCTCCGAGGGAGAGGAAAGCTCAGACTCTCCCTCGGACTGGTCTGAGGCTGAAGAGGCGCCTGAAGCCCTGACCCTCACCAGGCCAGACAGACGCCCCCCCCCCCCGACCAGCCCTGTAGGGGGGGTGCTTCACACCATCACGATGATATACCGGAACGCTGGTGTCCCAAGAAAAAAAGGGGGACAATCGGCCTTTGATTGGATAACCCCTCAGCCAATCCTTGGGCAATGACACAGCAGTCACTCCACTACTATCCCACATTATATGGGTGGCTCAAACACACGGGGAGCCTCCAGCAGCTACTTGCTTTGGACTTATAGTGGGATGGACTAGCATCATGCGTTTGACTATCCTGTCTCGGAATAAATTATTGTGAGATAAGGAAGGAGCGAACCAAGAACATTCTGCCCATGTGTTAATCCCCAAAGTCTTAAACAGTATATGAACAAATGTGAGGTTCAAGCTTTCAAATGAAAGAATTTACATTTGTCCCTTCATACCACAGACAATTCCTTTGATTCTTCAACCAGTGCCAGCAGCTGCAGAGGGGAAATAAGGTCACAAGTCTATATAAGGGACAGCAAAATTCAAAGTCAAATTAGCATCCCCCCTAAATGCCCTTTTCTAAATGTTTGTTAGCAAAATAATAGGAAAGGTGCAGAAAAGAAAGCTAGCAGTTTAATGGAAACAAAGGATGCATGGAATTAGCAAGTGGGGGTGTGATTTATTACAGTGAAATAGAAGCAAAACCAAAGCACAGAGGTGTAAATAGCTGTTCAGTTCGGTGAGAGGGTGATCAATGAGTATTCTGTATGTTTAAAGCAAGCTATTAAGGAGAAGTGAAGTCCACTTTTTAAAACCCAAGTAAGCAGCTTTTAGGAAAAACCCAAAGCAAATCAGCTAAGAAGGTAAAGAAGCAAACATGATTCTCACACAAACTCTCTCGCATGGACATCTTGATGTGTATTATTTGGGAAACTCATTACTAGGGGTGTGCATTTGGCTTTGGTAAACCTTTTTTTGGCCGAAAAATCAACCCTTCAGACAGAAGCAGAAAAAGGCAAATCTGGAATAGCCAAAAAAACACATGCACAAAAAACAGCTTTCCCCAGGTTTTTAGGATTCCCCATAGCCTCCATTGAAGCCTATAGAATATTTTTGCAGGGCTCTGGGGTGCTGTTTTTTTTAAGGTAGAGATATCAGATTTGCAGCACACCTGCTGGCAACTCACCTTACAAGAACCCCCGAGTTTGGTAAAGATTGGGTCAGGGGGGGCAATTTTATTTGCCCTTGAATGGAGGAAAAATGGAGGCCACTAACATTGGACCTCCTGACCCAATCTTTACCCAATTTGGGTGTTCTTGTTAGGAGAGTCGCCAGCAGCTATGCTACAAATTTGGTGCCTCTACCTTAAAAGTAGCTCTTCCCAAAGCCCTGCAAAGATTCCCCATTGAGTATAATGGAGCCAAAAAATGTTATCCCAAAAAATGATATCCCAAAGAAGGCGGCGGGGGGAGCCCATACCAGTAAGGGGATTTGGCTTCTTTCTGAAATACTGAAAATGTTTCTGTCCACTATACCCAAATCTGAAAAATACTGATTTTTTAGTGGTGCACACCCCTGCTCAGGACCACACAACATTAACCGAGGGGGTGGGGGTGGGAGGAATTTCATCATTCCAAACTATAACATGAGGGATGAAAACCCAGATATATATTAAAAAAAATATTAACCAAACCTTGTTGCACAAGATGTGCCAAGCACAGTAGAAAGCATGGAGAAAGAAAGATTTTGGGTGTCAGTGAGTAGCTGCACACATATTATCTCTTGAATTCTCTTAATGGGATTACTGCTCATCATTTGATGACTCATAGCTAAATGACTCGTAGCTAACCTATTCTCTCCAGGATCAGAGGAGCATGCATATTATCTTAGGTGCTATGGAATACAGGCAGGATGCTGCTGCTGCAGTCGTCTTGTTTGGGGGCTTCGTAGAGGCACCAGTTTGGCCACTGTGTGAACAGACTGCTGGACTTGATGGGCCTTGGTCTGATCCAGCAGGGCTTTTCTTATGTTCTTATGTTCTGTCTATTGAAAAGCACATGAGGCATATGAAATTATCTTATAACGTGTTGGACTATTGGCCTACCAAGGTCAGTATTTTTTACACGGACTGGCACCTGCTCTCCCTATCTTTTCACATCACCTGCTACCAGATCGTTGTCACTGAAGATGCTGAGGACTGAACTTGAGATCTTCTGCATGCAAAGCAGGTGCTCTTCCTCTGAGACACAGCCCCTCCCCCAAACATGGAGCTGCCTCATATTGAGAATAGTATTATTTTCACAGACTGGCAGCAGCTATTCAGGGTCTCAGGCAGAGGTCTTTCACATCACTTGCTACCCTGTCTTTTTAAACAGAAGTGCCTGGAATTCAAACAGGGATCTTCTGCATACAAAGCACATGCTCTATAACTGAGCCACAGCCTCTAGGTTTTGTGTTTGTGGTGATGCCGGATGATATGAAGGTATTTTTTTTTCTCTCCCAGGCATTCTTTGAGACTGGAAGTAAGCCAAGTATGAGGACAGTCAGCTTGCACAAGAAGGGTTAAGTACTCTCTCCCATCCATCAGTTTCCCCACACAAATGGTCCCAATCTTCATATTCACATTACTACAACAAATGCCGTGTTGGAAACCTACGCTTGCCAAGGTAATATTTAATTCTACTGCTCCATGTATCTGGTACATAACAGAGAAGCATAACCATTATAGCAGCATCCCACACCCTCATGCACAATGGTATTTCTAATCATTGCTTCTCAGCCATCTGCTGTAAATCGGAAACGATAATAAAATAATTGCAGGAATGAAGCATGTGGTTGCCCTTGACATTTCATCTTATCTTCACACTTTGCTTAATTGTTATGTAGCAAGCCTGAAAAGATTCTGCTTTCTGGGGTTTCTTTGCTGCATGACAGAAAAGCTATAACTATGAATCAGTATTGAAAACTTAGGTTTTCAGCCTTGTGCCACTCTCAGCAGTATTCTGGCATCCATTAAGTATCAGGAAAACACAGATCATTATTGAAAGTTGTCTTCACGTCATAGGATTTGCATCATTAGCATCATTTCATGCTTGATTTACAGAGGGGACACAATTATTCACAATGTCTGCCCATGTCCCTGTTTTAGAGAAGAGACCAAATCTCACAAGCTTTTGATTCAAAGAACCCATTTCAATTTCGAATTGCCCTCATGAGAAACAAACTATGAGTATATATTTTCACTTTCTTCTTGGCACCATTTTCAAACTTGATGTTCTTCTATATGACCTGTCCACAATGGATCTGGACCATAGAGTTAAGATAGTTCAGGTCCTTCTCGGTAGATCCCATGTCTTCCCAAGATGCTGCGGAAGATTGTCCAAGGATTGTAGGTACTGTGCCATCAATATACTGAGATCACTCAGCTCTGTCTGTTCTTTCCATCTGATTGTAGGGATGTGAAAAATCTGAAGCAGTGTCTGAGATCCATGATGGACACAATGAAAGCAAACAGACTTAAACCCAATCAGGAGGAACTACCTCTGGTTGAGATTCATACTTGCATGTCCATATCAAGTGATTACTTCCAAGCTTAAATCCATCATCACCACGGGGGGGGGGGGGGGAGCTTTCATATTATCCAATGCCTCCTTGAATATAATCATTTTCAGTGGAGTTAGTTGATAAATTTAACTAGTATATGGGCCTGTGAAGTTCTTTCTTGTATATACCCTAATAATAAGCATATAGAGAAGTAGTGCCACATGGTGGAAGATGCCAGGTCTTTTCTACCATGAAAATCACTTACAACTACATAAACAACTGGAAGAAGCATTTCCAGTTTCTGGTGACAAGGTCATGTCTGCCCATCCTCACATCATCACAAAGTCTTATATCCTTGGCCATTTTCTCTCATCTGCCAGAACACATCTCAAGAAAAGACAAAATTCAAAGCAACTCCATTGGTCAACTGTTGAGGATAGGAATGTATGTGCTTTGTATGTGATGAAGTGCACTTACTGCCCCCATGACTGGGAGCACTGCTTTGACAATATTTCTATGGATGTGGTATGAATGCCTGTAGAAGGTACCAGGGGGCAGTGTGCTCTTTTGCAAATGGGGCAGAGTCAACTGACCGAGTACTACTTTGCCCCTACATTCATGACCCTGTAGTAGCTCTGTATAGATGACACTGCACAAGTTGAAATCAGTGCTGGCCCCACCTCCAACTTTCACGTGATCACCTACTTGTGGGCATGGGATCTATGTACATAGGAAGTGTACACATGTAGGCATGATTGAAAAAGCAGTGTTACTGATCATGGAACAAGAAACTATGCACATACCCTTCGTACCTGTGTGTAGATTTGTGCTAATATGTTTGTGCCACCTCCCTCTCTACATGTGTTGATTTCAGTGTGCATAATGTCACCTATAGCAGGCAATGGTGTAGAGGGCTTCTCCCTGTCCCTGACAGCAGAGGGCCTGGATCATGGCCTCTTTTATCTACCCTGGTCCTCTTTATAATACTTGTTGCTTTCTGACCAGAGGCACCCATCACTTACTATAACATGACTGTTGTTTTCTTTGTGTTCACAGGAAGCTGGTTACATTTTTTTTAGTGTGAGTAGGCAAAGCCGAAAGATGTGGGTGTTCTTGGAGCCAATTTACCAGCCGTGGGAGGAAAGGAAACAACATACTGTATCTGATTCAAAGCGATATAGCTAATTCTACCTTGAGGAGCTTCCACTCGTTTTGAATCATCATACTCCTTCCTGGGCTCTGCCTCTTCATGGCAAGGACTATAGGAGGTGGGAGGGGGGGAAAACTTGACAGAGGAGGATGCCATTTTTACACTGCCATGTTTTTTTTTTTTTTTGCTGAGGCGTGATAAAAGCAGAAGGCAAGCCAGAGAGATGTGAGAGACTCAGACAAATGAGGCATTTGCTCTTCACTTGCCATAATCCAGGGCTGAGTCCTTCACAAGCTGTTCTCATTAAATGACGCCTTCTTCAATCTTTTTCAGTACCAGATGCCTACACTGCCATATGGATGACATTCGCCTTTTTACAAAAGCCCTTCTCAGTGTAATAATTAATTGGGTCTGGTAACCTTTTTTTCACCAATATCTCAGGTAGTTGTCTTGATGATGTTGGGTTTTCCCACTGCAGGCTCCAAATCACCTGAGGAGAAACTGTGGTCTTTCTTCAAAGGCTTAACAAGTTTAAATCTGTTGCTCTGCTTTACATATTGCTTGCATGCTAGTAATCAATCATGTATAATGTCACAAGGGGGAAAAAGAAGAAAAATCAATTCCAACTCCCTTTCCCACTCATACACATAGGAAGTGTACACAGTATACCTTAGAAAAGAGGACAGAACAGAAAGTCACTCACATGCTTTTCTCCACTCTTCTTAATAACTTCTGGAGTGGAACTTCCAAGTCTATCCTCTGTAAGCCCTGATAACTGCTGTTTTGTTGTTGTTTTTCACAAAATAAAATAAAATAAAGATTTTTTCCCCAGTTAGGGTGGTTTTATGTCTTTATTTCTTCACAGACCACAGCACAGTTTTAGGGGGTGACCCTGAGTCAGTGTGGTGTATTGGTTAGAGTAAGGTTGTCAAACATAAGGCCTGGGGACCAAATGCGACCCCTTGAAAGCTCTTATCTAGCCTGTGAGCCAGCCAAAGCAGCCACCACTACCACCTGCTCTTGATCTGGGCTGGTGAGGCATGGCCCGGCCTGACCAAGTGATTTACGTCTATATCCAGCCCTCCTGACAATTGAGTTCGACACCCCTGGATTACAGTGCTGGACTAGGATCTGGGAGACTCAGGTTCAAACTCCCACACTGCTATGAGCTCAATGGAAAACCTTGGGCCAGTCAGCCTCCCTCAACCTAGCCTACTTCAAAGGGTTGTTACAAGGATGAAATGGGGAAGGGAGAATCATGTATTGTGTTGTGAGCTTCCTGGAGGAAGGATGGGATGATGAGAATGTACCAGATACACTACTGGGTGCCCTAAACTCTCCCTTCCAGCCTGCCTTGGGGAAAGCTTACCTCATAAATGGTTTAATTCATAACTGAACCAGATGCAGCTGTTTGAGTCTCTGAGATCACAGTTCACCCATTTGAACTCCATATAGTCTTCTCTCAGAAGTAGGCAGTGGGTGTTAGCATTAAGAAGCCCCAAGCAAGAGTGCATAAAAACCCTCCATGGTCTAGCTACCTCCTGCTCAACAGGCTCTACCAACCCTGTGCAGTCAGTGCGGTGCTGCTTTGATATTTGGTTGCCCAGTCTCCTGAGCCACTGGCTTCTCCCAAGGCTGCCCACCTCATTCTTAGATTCTCCTTAACACTCTTATTCCTTCTGAGCAGAGGTGGGGCAGATCAAGACAGTATTGGGTCCCATCACGTTGTGTCTCTTCTAGTTTTGGTGGCCACACTTCCAGTGGTCTTGCTGTCCCTCAGACACCTTTTCCAGCCAGAAATCTTTTACATCAGAATTGTTTAAGAGCTCAAAGCTCTGGAAAATGGTAGCAAGTATGGTTCGTGATATGTTATATGTTACATCTAGATCTGTTATTTTTTACCATAGAGCTTTGGTAGATCTACTATTTTTTAACTATGGGAAACACATTGTGCCTCAATAATATTATGTTATAATTTTATTTAATATTATGTTATAATTTTATTTAATTTTATTTACACCAACCACTGCTAGACTTATATTAGGCCTTGGATACCCCTTATGGAACTTCTAGACAGAAATGTTTTATTAACATGTAGGGCATGATGACATAATTCTGAGAATATCTTCTTGTAATATAAATGTTTTAAATGTAACTTGTAAACTATCATTCACTTTACAATATGAGGGGTATGCGTGTAATTAGGGGGTCCACCTGGCCTCTTCACTCCTGCAAGAGAAAAAAATGCTGTACCCAGAAGTGACACTCTAGGAATTCCCTGGTCTCTATGGTAAAAACTGTAGAGATCTGGGGAATTCCTAGAGCGTTGTGATGTCACCTTCAGGTACAATTAGAAGTGATGTCATGATGCTGTCCAGCATCACCCAACTGCCACCCACCTCCATTTTTGTTCCAATTGGAGTTAAGAGTGGTAGTAGAGGATGGAAGTTGGAGACAGCCAGAATACTTGCCATGAGAAACAATGTGGTAAGCCTAGTGTAATGATAACTGTCTACAATGGATTAATGTGAAGTGTACATGTGGTTAACATGTGTTTGAGTAATGTAATGAAAATTATAAGAAGAAAGATTTGCAAATTATCCTTGCATTGGTGTGTTGGGACAGTTGCACTAATGACAAAACCAGATGTTACACATGACACTTCTAAGACAGTCAGGGTAGTGTATATATGCTTCCCTTTCATAATATGTTCAAAATAAAATTAGGCTAAGAGATAGTGACTGGTTCTATCAGGTTTACATGTCTGGTGAACTGTAGATCATAGACTGGCAAGGCTTGATTTAGTGCTAGTTGGCTTGTTTCATTTTTAAGATGTATAACCAAGATGTTTTATGTGTCTCTAAAAATTGTGTGTGTAAAATACATATATGCTGCTATTTAATATGTGAAATGTCTTGGTTTCACTGAAACCAATGGGACTGTATTGGCTTAGATTCAGAAGCAAGCTTAACTGATCCGTGCCAGAAAATGCTATCTAGCTCTCTAAGCCTTTATGATATATTATATTTATTTCCTATTTTTTTCAAGGTTATAAAACACAAGCTTGAAACAGCATCTTGTTTTACAGCAACAAAGCCTTTAACTATCAGCTGAAGATCCCAAGAAATGCTTGGATCCCCATGGGAAAGAATAGCAAGGTTATGTGAGTAAAGGACAGTATGATCTCCAGTTTAAGATGGTAAATCCCCTCTAGCCGGTTTCCTGCTTTATGTAGTTTACAGATTGAGAGACAAAGACTTCTCTAAAGATACTGCCATTTTAGGATTCCAGGAGTATTTTTAAAGCTAGAAGTGATTGACGGACTATGTTACACAAATCCTTTTGTGTTGCGCCTTTTAGAGCTGAGCCACATGTCTTTCAAAGCCAAGTTATATAGTTTCTGTGACTGTGTCTGAATTCATCTAGACATGTGCACCAAAGAAAGTTATCTATGGGTCCTGGATGTATGGGTCACTGTTAAGTATCATTGGGTGTCTGTATACACACTGATGGGAAGAGCTGGGAAATGGACAAGTGTTGGATTTTGTGTACTGATACATCTACTGTTGAGCTACCTGATAATATAGCATGAAGGGGAAAGGAGTAGTTTTATCATCCATGCATGCCAAATCTCAGGAATGTGCTGTCAGGCTGGGGTTGCATGGTCTGAGGTATCAAAACTCTGGGCCACAAAAACTGATCTGACTGCAGGCTGCACCCTTCCCTCACAGGCAACTCGTTTTTCTTTTAAATGTTACAAAAATCATCAAAGAACATTTAAAAATTAAAATCTCAGTTGACTCCCCACCCCCAGAATGCCAAATGCATGACTTAAACAGCTTAAGCACTTCCAGATTTTCTTGAAAGCAACACATTTGCATAAGACCTCTGCAGGTAATAAAGAAATAAAGTGACAACTTCTGAACTTACTGAGCTGAGAAATACTGACAAATTTCTAACTCTTTTCTTCCAAAATTCTGTATAGGTCCTCACCGAGATGTATAGCTTTCACAAACGTAATGAATGATACACTCTTTCTTGTTTGAGACACCTGGGGCATATCTGGTTACATTGGCCAGAACCTTTAAAGCTAGTAGGCTGAAGAAGGAGTGTTGTTTGATCTCAGTTTGTACTGTTGATCTGTTTCCCCATATATTACTTCACCACTTGCAAAGCAACGTGAAACGTTCCACTGATGACCAGCGATGATCATGTTTTCTGCCTTTGTATACAGATCACTCCCTGGGAACCCATCACCATATTGGAATAGAGTCTGCTAAACTGTACCCACAGGAAGTAGTGACACTGAACCTAATAGCTTCTGGATGATGTATGCTGAGTACATATACTTGGCTTGTCTCTGAAGAATCCACATCGGTCAATAGATCAATGTACAAAGTCATGTTTGTAAAGCTGTTTCAGAGTTCAATAATACATAAAATCACAGAATAAAGACATCTTTAAACTAGACTTGCAACAATGTTTGCTCCCCCCCCCCCAAGCCTCAGTGTGTACATGAACACTATATACCAGTCAATCTCCAGAGGAAATGACTACTTATTGTCTGTAAGTTAGATCCAGGGACATCGTGACCTCTGCAATGAATGCAATTGATGTATGCACTCACTGGGATCAAATTACTAATTTACACAGGATTCAAGCTCCTCATTGCTTGAAGTTCAGCTTGGATACCATACCAATTATCTTTGCAGTTTATGGCATTCTGCCTGGCAACTTTCCAAGTACAGGAACAAAATCTGTGTAATATCTTTTACCGGACCAACCAAGTTAGCACAAAGCACCGTGCAAGCTTTTGAGCTCATCTGGAGTCTTCATCAGGCTTGATGTTACAAAATTTAAAAAGATAGAAGGGTAGAAGGCAGAATCCTCCAGCCATGAACTATCTGTTTATGTTTTGTAACTTCAAATTCAAAAGCTTACACAGAAGTTTTTGTTTGTTTGTTTTTAATTTGGATGCTCCAATAAATGGAATTACATGGATTTTGTTCCTGTTTTGGGTTTTGCATGGACCAATTTGGCTTTGCAACTTTTTCTGCTTCAGAGCTATTCAAGTAGCTGCTTCTACAAGCTTTCCTACATAAATTGCCCCATATAATCCAGGATCATTCTCAGGTTTGCCCTTGGTAAATAAGCTGTACTGTAACCTGTGATGCAGGAAACCAGAACAGTTTATTAGCATGATGCAGGACAAGAGTTAAGCATTTGTTTCAAATAACCTCAGTGCCCATGAGGCAGTGTGAGAATGTATATGCACAAATTATTTCAGATCCAGACAGTTCATAAGCCTTTGTCACTAATGATCACCTTAACAGAAGAAGAAAACTCACCATTGTAAGTCATTCAATATGCAAAATTAACATTTTGCATATGGAAAGAATGTGGTGAATGGCAAGGAAAGTGGTGGCAGCTGTGGATAGGGGGAAGCAATGGGAAGCAGTATGGGAACTCATATGTGCATTTGGGGGTGGGGGTTGCTCAACTGCCCAGATGTGAATAGTTCAAACACAAGCAAAGAGATTGTTACAATTTTTACAGTGCTGATCAAAACAAGCAGATGAGATGGAAACTGAACGGGAGTATAGTATAATACTATAGTATAATATATAGTATATATTATATATATTATATACTATAATACTATAGTATAATAAAGTATCCCCGGTAGGTCCACAGCCTCTACACAAGTGTGACTGAAAAACAAACGGATCTCATTCCTTATTGTCACCTGGCATGGTAACTTCCTGGTATTGATATGGAATTTTCATTGAGAAAGAATGTGGAGTCCTGGGTTTTTTCTTCTTCTTATCACCAGGATGAGGACCAATGCATACCACTTCCCTATTCTCCCACAGTTTCTATCTGACCACCACATCATTTTACAACTATCATCAGTACCCCTGAAAATTCCTAATTCTATGGTTATGCAATTCTTTCTTTTCATTTATTTGCAGTTTTCTGGTGATTCAGTAGCGTTGATTAATGGTGTAGTAGCTAAAACTGTGAAGTGGGAGCCTGGCAACCCCTTATTCAGAAATCACCTTAGCAATGAACTCATGAAGTAAGTTTTGAAAGCCACCATCTTTTAGGCACCTTACAGAGGAATCAATGATGCCAGTAATACTGACTCATGCTTACAAGAGTATTGTAAAGGTCGCAGGAATAATGCATATGAACTTGTCTTAGCACTGTCAAGTGTGATGCCAATAGCATGATGTTGTGGTTAGAGTGTCAGAACAGGCACAGACTTTGGGCAGCCACTGTGGCCCAGATGCCTTGGACGGTACAGGGGAATAGGGTCTGCAGATCAGAGCAGAACTATACTACCACAGGTGACTAAAAGGGACCCCCACCTTCCTTTGTCACCAGCAGAAAAGCTAGGTGGCTCCAACTTATAGTCTTTCCAACACTCACTGGTGGAGGGATGTGGTAGTATGCCCCTGAACATAGGAGAAGTTTCATTTTGAGCTTCTCCTGCCTCCCATGCTATTTTCCAAACAGACCCAGAACCTGGGGTATGGCCTAATCTGAAAAGACGTCTGCCCTGATGGGAACCGGCACTTCTGACCTGGATTCTAGTTAGGGTGTAAATCCAACCCATTCCTAAAATCCACAAAGCCACCATAAGTGCTTTGAAAATGGCCATATAAGATTAGCATAAAATACAATTTTTTAAAAAAATCCTGTTGTCACATGGTTATTAAGGGGGAAATGGTCACAGGATCCTAGTCAAGAATCTTTGAACTAACTGCCCCTTCCGGATCATGTCTAACCTTTTGTCCATATCAAAAAGAAGAAAAATGTTCCTCCTCCCAAGATTCTTTCCATCCTTTGAGAAATGTGTGTGCATCATTTGACCCCCATGAATAATTATCCTTGTCCTCAAACAGCCACGTTGTTGAGCAATAATTGAGTGAATTCCTTTTCATGCATTTAAATAGATCTTGATGCTGATGCAATTTATGTATCTTCTCAGCGTTTAATCATCCGAACTATCATACATACAGGAAAGATGCAACTAAGAATGTCATTGCAATGTAAACCAATGTGATCTATCATCAGAGAATTTCCAGTCTCTTGCACCTGTGGTTTCATTTCATTGTGATAAATAGGATTTCCATAATCTAATATTGCTACTGTACTTGGGATGGTAACACTTGCCAAGCTATGTTAGGCATGTGAAATCTGCAAAGAGATAGAAAACAAAGGCTTTAATATAGTGTGTGATAATGCACTTCTTATGGAGTATGCTGTTTATCATTTGCTTTAACAGCCTACTGCCTGTTTGGTATCCCAGTCTTAATGACTTTATCTGGCAGGAAGTCACATTGGGACACCTTTTCATATGAAAATGTTTAACATCAAGATATGGCTAGAAATCACTGCATGAGGCTCAGTCACTGGGATTTGATTATTGCAATGCAGCATCCGTAGACAGTGGGTCCTAACAAGTCTATCTAAGTTCCAAAGACTGGATGAACCTTTCATGCACCTATGTCAACAAGAAACTTCCTACAGGGCATCAGGATACTGTGCAGATCTATCAGTGTCTGGGGTGGTTAGGGTTACCAGGTCCTTCTTTGTGACCTGCGGGAGGTTTTTGGGGCGGAGCTTAAGGAAGTCAGGGTTTGGGGAGGGAAGGGACTTCAATACCATAGAGTCCAATTACCAAAGTGGCCATTTTCTCCAGGTGAACTGATCTCTATTGGCTGGAGATTGTTTGTAATAGCAGGAAACCTTCAGCTACTACCTGGAGGTTGGCAACCCTAGGGGTGGTCCATCTGAATTGGTGAGATTCTGAGACCCCATGAGATTAAAGTTTTGCAGGGAATAGCCTACCTGCAACAAGTGATCTTCTGAAATAGCTGGACTATTAAGAATCTGGTTATTTCCACAGTACAGAAAAACGAATTGAGACATGTGTGGGAACTAAGATGCTTTGGAAACTCTCATAGTTATCAGGAAATCATGACTAGGAAATTTGTTTATTTGATGTTGATTTGTTGATTTGATGTTGACAAGGAAATTTGTTGATTTGATGTTGATCAATAAGTATGATAAGCAAAATCACAGAAATGAATGGAATAAAGAGCTAGGTTGCCTTGTTTCGCTAAAGCAATGTGATATGGCCCTAAATGTTATACCTCTTGTTTCTATGGACCTTAAGCTGCAAGTTATTCAGCAAAATAATATGTTCAGGATATACTGGACACCACAGTGTCTTTTTAGTAAAGGACTAAGTAAGGTGTCTAATTGTTGGTGCTCTAACTTACAAGGCACATCTCTTAAACATATGCTTTGTTCCTGTCCAGCTACTTGCTTTTCTTGGAAGAAAGTAATTACTCATAACAAGTTTGTATTAAAATATCCACTGATCTTTGAGGATGCTTCTGTACTTTAAACTATTTGCCTGTCTCCTGGAGACTAACTGATGGTAAATGAAAATGTGCCCATACTGTTGCTAAATGACTTATACTACATCACTGGATAGATAAATGCCCACCTACCATAATCTGTAGACTTGCCATCATCATTGTTATATTTTGCTTTAATTTTACTTTTTTTCTGTTTGGGGTAATGATTTTTTAAAACAAATATTTTTTTTAAAAAATGATAGATAAGGAGGCGTTGGCATGAACCTTAAAATTCACAAGAACTAAAGACCTCAAGGAGCCTCCATTCTGAGTCAATTCTGAGTCCATCCCCATCAATTCAGATAAAGAGACAACAAGGCAGTGGGGATACACTACAGGTGTTATGACTCCAACAGAGCTGGCTCTGGGCTCTGGCTCAGAAGCCTAATTGGAGGAGCCTGAAGAGCCAGAAACATACCCTGGGGGAAGCAGGGAACTCAGGGAGAACCCTGCACTGGAGATGCCCCTGGCACATCTAATCCAGCACCTGCCCCAGTGTCTGCCTACAGTTGGAGCTGCACCACCAGAACTTGCAGTTGGAGCTCCTCCGTCAGAATTTCCTTTCCCCCACCCCATGTTTTGGGCAACTAAACACTGGTGCAGGACTTGGCCCACAATCCCACCAAGATCCACCTCCCCCCAGCAGAAGCAGTGGAGGCATCAGGCTCTTGCTAAGATAGCCCAGTAGAGGTGCAGTGCCAGGCTTGCAGTCCATGCTCAATCTCCTGGGCCAGACCATGGTCTCATTGGATGTAATCCTTCACAGGATTCTGGTCCCAGTTAAGCCTGAAGAAGATGAGTCCCAGGTTCTGCTTCCAGAGCAGGTGGAACTGCTTCCTTCTGAGTCTCTTTTAGCCTCAGACTTGGAGGAGAAGCTTACTGGATCAGCCAGTCCACAGGCATAAGCCTAGTATTTCCAGCTTTGGTGCTAAGGGTCTGATACCACTTGAGGAGACCTGACTGGACCTGCCTGCAGAGTACGGGAGAACAAGACATCTCTCTGTTAATCCAGTAACATCCATTCCTTTATGTAAAGAGGATATTTCTTCATTCACAATGCGTCAGCCCTTCTCCACACATAGTGTATGTTGCCTTTAGAAATAAATCTAATTTGCAAGTGGTTTTGGTAATTGTGACTTCATTTCTAAGGCAGGCATCAAAGGTTTTAAATGTATCAGCATAACATGATATCATATGGCCATCATATTGATGTGAAACCGCACAATCTCACCTTTAAGTACATATTTAGTTATTGGTCCCTGTATACAATATAATAATTCTTTGCTTTGTGAAAACATTGCATGACATAGTATAGAACAGAATAGTTTTAAAATCGTATATCACAAGAACCATCTTGGTTTGACTTTCAGCTCCTGAAGGACTGTAAACAAATTTGCTATTCCATGAGATAAAACACCCAGAGAAAACCACTGCCCAGGTCCCAAAAGGAACAAAGGCAATGGAGGAGAGTCTTTTAAAAAGATTATCCATTTAAAATATAACAAAGAGGTCTATTTTCTTTTTGAATTTTCTTTGGCAACTGAACATTTTCAATGGCTGAAATTCCATTCTGGGCTTCAAAGAAATCATCTGTGATATTATGTTTCAGATAAAAAAGATGAAACTGAGAATTTATTTCATCTCTCTGATGGTAAGTATGGAGCTTAAAAATTTGACCAATAATATTATTGGATAGTGAGTTTTATTGAAATGTCATCTTTAGATGTTTTTAGGAGGTGCTGCAAGGACTCTTTATTTGCCAGGGCATTTAATTAATGGCATTTTCTTGGTTTTATTGTGATTTGTAGTTTTAATGGAATTCTGAGCCTCCCTGAGTCACAAGGGAAAGGTAGGGTATAAATAAGTAGCTATAATAAGTAGCTTATATCTTCAAACAGTGGGCGGGACATGTCATTTTTTGCAGAAGGGCTTTTGTGTGTGTGTGTGTGTGTGTGTGTGTGTGTGTGTGCATTGTGTGACCCGTGAGGGGAGCGGAGCATACGTGTGTGTGTGTGGGGGGGGAGATGTCTCTTTCTCTGCCAGCTAATGCCCCTTATCAGCGGCTATGCAGCCTGTTTTTTACAGACTGCATGAGAGGGCAGGGCATACTTGTGTGTGTGTGGCTGCCTGTGTGACAGACCTTCTTCCCCTCCCTTTTTTTGTAAATCCACCCCACCCCCGTCGCAGAAAGAAAGCCTCTCCACCTTTCCCCCAGCCACAAAAGAGCTGGTTGTCTCTTTCTGCGACGGGGGTGGGGTGGATTTACAAAAAAAAGGGAGGGGAAGAAAGGCTGTCACACAGGCAGCCACACACACACAAGTATGCCCTGCCCTCTCATGCAGTCTGTAAAAAACAGGCTGCATAGCCGCTGATAAGGGGCATTAGCCGGCAGAGAAAGAGACATCTCCCACACACACATACACACGTATGCTCCGCCCCCCTCATGGGTCACACAATGCACACACACACACACACAAAAGCCCTCCTGCAAAAAAGACATGTCCCGCCCACTGTTTGAAGATATAAGCTACTTATTATAGCTACTTAAATACATTAATTAATTTGTTAATTAATTAATATCTTTATTTATTTGTTCGATTTTGTTCATAACCCTTATATTGCTTATTTAGGATAGCAAACCCACCCCATTCCTTCAAGAAGTACTGAGTATCCTTCTGTTTGCTAAACTAGCCAAGTTCCATGGGTTCAAGGCTTCATATTTTGATATTTTATAATATTTTATAATAAAAATGGCAGTGTACTTGAGGTAAGTGGAAGGGAAGGTCCACAAACCCCTGTTCACTGCAGATAGTACCCTCTCTATCAACTAGCAGTTTATGACCTTTTTAGAAGAAGTAAGCTTGTATGACACTTAGCTGATGTACAGAACTGAAATGAAGCAGCCAATGGCTTAGAAAGGCACTTTGTCTGATGAGCTGTGTGGTGTAATTGTTCCTCTGACCACCATTTTGTGTGGCCCTGAGGCATCTAGATACCTAGCAAGTGTCCCATTTCTCCATCCAGAGAAGCACCACTCTCCTGGCTTGCCCACTCTTGGAGGGGTTGCCTCTCTCACTTTTCCTTTGTATGCTGCCATCAACAGACCATTTTAGGAATTACTCACTGAGAAGGCCGGTGCTTCCATCATCCCTTCCCACATTGCCATTATAAAGCTCCATCTCGTGCCTGCATCTCCCACTATCCAGTGACTGGGTACCAGGGGGACAGTTACCACACTTGCACGATCCCAAGGAAATAATGATTTAGTAGCTGACTCACTTTATTTAAAAGTAAAAAGGTAAAAAATCCATACACACTCACTGCACAGCAACAGATGGAGCAATGAATACAAAAGGTGTAAACATGCAATGCCCATCTCTCACTCTGTACATGCCTCAACTGATCTTACTCGAAGTCAGTCTTAGAAGTTGCAGTATTATAAAAGTTTCCCTTTACCTTGGAATCTTTGTCCAATCTTTGTCTGCTCTATGTGTCATTGGCAACCATCAACCTCTTGTGCAGATGCTCCTTTCTCCAGATGTAATCCACCAAGACTGACCTGGAAAAAGACCCCTCTCCCTCCATGCCAAGGGAGAATCCTTTTCTGAAGTCTCCAGGAAGTTAAAATCTAGCGGCTAGCACCTCCAAGTCTCTGCATCTCTTCTAGGTGTCAAATTACAGCTAAGATATGAGTTGAACATTTCATTGTCTCCAGCCTGGATGACCATTAGCATTTCTAAAGCTTTGATGGTAGGAACTTGGATGATACTTGAAAGCAATTGACTTTCCCCCTTCCTGCCAGACTTCTATCAGGAGAGATAAAAACTTATAAAAACTAAATGTGCATATTGCATCAAGCCCAAATCTTGAAAGAAAATGCATTTATTTAAGGCTGCCTGCCATTCAACAAAGTCATATATTGATATCTGCTTCAACTAGGGCTGTTGATTCGGTTCGGCCCGAACTGAAAATCAGCCGAATTTCCCTTGATTCGGCTGTTTTTAGTTCGGGACGAACCGAACTCAAAACTGGCGGGCAACCGGGGAGCCGAATTCAGTGAGTTCGGGAGTTCACGAATAAATCCGGCAAATTCAGGGCGTCAGTAAGCAGCATAACCGTCAGTAAGCAGCATTCTCCTCCCCCGGCCAATTGGTGGCCAAGCTGGGTCTCCTTCTGGCCAATCAGTCAGGATTGAATACTGGAGGAATCAGCTGATGTGCGGCCCGGCCGGGGAGAGAGAGAGGGGGGGGAAATCCTCCTGTGGGGGGGGTGCTTGTGCACATTCGCTCCTTTCCGTGGCTGCAGGGGGTGCATTTTTGAGGGTGCAGACCCCAAACCTTCAGCGGATATTCAGACAAGCCTTCTTAAGAGACCACCCAAGTTTTGTAAACATTGGGTCAGGGGGTCCCGAGATATGGGCTCCCCCCTTTTTTCTTTCCATGGCTGCAGGGGGCGTATTTCTGGTGGTACAGACCCCAAACTTTCAATGGAGCTTCAGATGAGCCTTCTTAAGAGACCCCCCAAGTTTTGTAAACATTGGGTCAGGCCCCCCCGAGATATGGGCTCCACCCCTTTTTCCTCTCCCCCCTTTTCCATTTCCGTGGCTGCAGGGGGCGTTTTTTGGGGGGTGCAGCCCCCAAACTTTCAGCATAGCTTCAGACAATCCTTCTTAAGAGACCACCCAAGTTTTGTAAAGATGGGTTCAGTGGGGGCAGAAATATCGGCTCCCCCCTTTTCTCTTTCCGGGGCTGCAGGGGGCGCATTTTTGGGTGTGCCGACCCCAAACTTTCAGCGGAGCTTCAGACAAGGCTTCTTAAGAGACCACCCAAGTTTTGTTAACATTGGGTCAGGGCCCCCCGAGATATGGGCTTTCCCCTTTTCCCTATTGGGATGAATGGATCACCCTCGAGAGATGTATACATATGGATCTCATATTGGATACAAATGGAATCATATTGGATTACCCAGCCTCCCAGCCCTTCCTGATGGAACAGAAGACAGCCACAGTAAGACCCCTTTGGGGGCTTTAATCTATAATTTTTCCTTTCTGTGTGTGTGTGGGGGGGGAAGCAGAGTCTGTGTGTGTGTGGGGAGGGAGCAGTTTCTTTGGGTGGGGGGGAGCCAAAGGGGGCTTTTGCCGGTTCTGCCTGGGGTGTGTGTTCCCCCTCCAGTCTCTCTCTCCCTAGTTTGAGGGGGGGCTTCAGTTTTGTGTCTTCAGGTTTTCCCTCATTCATAAGATCAGTTAGGTTATTTTGATGCTTGCTCAAAACTGGTTTTCAAATGGTGACTTAAAGAATGCATCTGCCTGGTCCCAAGTCCAATGCAAAAGGAGAAATTCCACCCCTTCCTGCTCATTATGCATAGCTAGCTGCCTCTGTCCCTTTCCATGGTTTGCAAACTCCCAGGTGTCAGGTGTTGCTTTGCACTGTTGCAAAGGTGCTGCATTGCGTGCTTGTGTTGCTTTGCAGTTGTATCGCTTTGCAAAAAATTTTCACACCTGCCCCGCCCTTGCTCTCAGCTGTTTGTCGGGGCTGGGAGCTTTGTGCGTGGGCGGCAAGCTCTGCTCAGAGATACACATTAAGGGTGGGGGGACCCCTTTCAGGGCCCATATCTCAGCCCCCCTGACCCAATCTTTACAAAACTTGGGGGGGGGGTCTTTCAAGAAGCATCCTTTGAAGCTCCTCTGAAAGTTTGGGACCTTTACCCCCAAAAATGCCCCCCAGAGCCGTGGAAAGGCGCGGTTGTGTTTTCAATGGCTTTATTCGGCCAAATTTTTTTCCCGAACTTTTGAATTCCCGCTGAATTGCACGGACCCAAAGTGGGGGAGTTCGGACTTCGGCATATCTCGAATCTAAACGGGCCGAATTCAGCCAAATCTGAACTATACCGAATTTTTTTTTAATTCAACAGCCCTAGCTTCAACACAAACATTGATCACCACAGAGTGGGCTGGATAAAGTGAGCCATTTATAGAGGGTCCTAGCGGATGCAGATTTTTGCTGCACTCAGCAGTCCCTTCTGATCCCGTGATAGTTGGTTCCTAGTATTAAGGGAGCCTTGTGGACAAAAAAAGGATAGATTGAGGGGTATCAGCAGAGCTTTGCTTGTGGAAGAGGGAAGGGTGACTCCCTCACTAATCTTGCCAAGCCTAGTCAAGGCTTAACCACTCCCTCAAGGTCAGACCTATTTAAATTGAACTTCACCTGGCACAATAATGGGAAGTAGGCAGAAATACATAGGACCTGAAGCGATTAGCTAATTCCACATTGCTGAACACGGAGGGGCAGGTAGGAAACTCTGAGCCAAAGAGGAGGCTGAAAGAGGTTGGAAAGGTATAAATAGTCCCACAATCTCACTCACCACCCTATTGCCTGCATTGCATAAGGCAGCCATTTTTTTCCACCCACCAAATGCTGTTGATTTTCAGGTCTTTTCAGGAGATGGCCAGCAAAGTTCCCCAAAGAATATTTTGGGTGGGAAACATGTTTCCTGCAAATATTGGCCTGTCCATGGAAGAATGAATGTAGTGCTGTATCTGCTGGAATTCTTGGATCACAGCTGAGGATTCCCCTGGCCACAGTGTTGTTGCGCACCATTTGAAAAGGCAGTCTCTTTATTTCCACCTGAAGAATTTCCACTATGAAATTTATTTCTTAAGTGTTTTTTGTCCAAATATTAGCACTGTCAAGGCAGTTACAAGGCTTTTGAAATATCACAAAATACAGTCTACTTATAGTGTGTTTCAGAGAGAGAAAGAAAGGCTACAATATTTAAGTACATTTGAAGAGCTCTTACAGTTCTTTGTGGATGAATCCAGAAAATTTGAAGATACTCCTAACACCTACCTATTCAGCTCACTGTAGACTAGCATCCACAATTCAATATGAAAGTCAAAAGCACTATGCATTTGAAATAAAAGTAATACAGAAAGGAAGGAAGAAGTGTTCATCTCATATTTTGCATGCTAACATTTTCATTGAGTGGGCATGTTCCTGAGCTACTGGTGAGTTGTAGTTGACTGACAATGAGTGCAATCCTTTTACATAACTAAAGTCACTGAAGTCACTGAAGTCACTGAAGGATTTATACTGTTGGCCAGATAAATCATTAGGCTAAATATCCAAGGTATGTGATCTCTCTTAAAAGGAAGAGTAGAACATAACTTTCCTATCACCTTTTCACTTAACTACCCCCTCCCTCCCACAAAGTCTGCTCCTCAGATTCCAGTTTATTCCATACTCAACAGTTCTCAACCCCAGTGGTTCCCCAACATGATGCTTATGGGTTCCATGGTACCCACCAAAGGGTTTCCTTGTGCCCATTAGGTTATTTCCCCAAAGCCTCTTTTCCTCAAAACAAATAGCCAGTCTTGGTTTTCCTCCTCCTCATTGGAGCAGGTGGACTTTCAGAAAACCCTGGAAGGGTCTTTTGTAATTGCGGGAGCAACCATTCTGAAACAGCTGCATCCATCACAGGAGGCTGCTTTGTTGGCAAACTCCCATTGTTTTGTGATTGGCCTTGGTAACCAATGGCAACCACTTTATAAATAGCTGTAACCCAAAATGGCACCCATTTTATGGTGATGTTCATTCCCCACACTCAGATTTCAAAAAGTGCCCACAGGTTCAACAAGAGTGGGGACCTATGATCTAACCTGCCACTTTTTCCCAAGGTGGCATTCGGACAGTAAACTTAGCCACAGTTAAGGTTATCTCCTTCCCGTTGCATGTAGATTGTCATGATGGAATTCTGGTGAGAAATTAACTCTGACTACCCATATCATATGAGTGTTGGTGTATGGGTTCATTGGAATTATTTCCCACTAACAGGAATTCTAAACCTTGCCTAAACTCTGGTTTAAAATCCTGGTTACTGGAGGGAAAACTGACAATGATTAATCAACTTTTTTAATCATATGCCAGCACATAAATGAATCATTTGGATTTTCTTTTTCAGTCCTTATTGATTGTTTATAAGGAAACAGATAATTTTCAAGGTATTTGGCTTTTTTTGGCTTTCTCCAGGCTTTTCCCTATGGGGATTTTTATAAGCTCTGAGGGAGACATTTTTGGAGGTAGAGTTCCCAAACTTTCACTGTAGTTTCAAGGGGCTCTCCTTGCATGAGCCCCAATGTTTGGTGAAGATTAGGCCAGGGGGTCCAATTTCATAAGGTCCTGAAGAGGTCACCGCCTCCTCCATAAAAAAGCATGGTAAAGTTCACAATGCTTTTCTATGGAGGAGGGGGTCAACCTCTTCAGGACCCCATAAAATTGGACCCTATGATCCAAACTTTACCAAACCTTGGGGTTTGGGCAAGGACAGTCCATTGCAGCTATGCTGCTAATTTGGTTACTCTACCTCAAAAAATGCCCCCTAGGAGAATTTTAAAATTACTTACTTTCATTGTAATGGCCACTTCCTCACGAGAGAATCGTGGGAAAACTCAGTGTCCCACGAATGCTTGCAATGGGCCTGCACAAAGCTATGGGTATCTTCACCAAACTTCAGAGTTCATGCAAGGAGAGTCCCTTGAAGCTATCTTGAAAATTTGGGAACTCTATCTCCAGAAATGCCTTCACAGGAGCTTCGGAAAAAAACACCATAGACTAAAATAGGCCCGAATTTTTTCGGTAAACCAAGAAATAGATCCAAATACCCCATTATAGATATGGGTATTTGGCTTTTCTGGCCAATCAGGCCCAATAAACCCGAACCCTAAATTTACAGAATTTTTTTTCACAACCCTATTCCAATCCAAAAATCATTCTGATGCCTCATTGTTGATTGCACTTTCCTGACAAGTTGGGGGGGGGGGGGAGAGACAAGAGGCACTCAGCAAACCCATGCCTGACAGCGACACCATCCCACCAGAACTGCTCACCTTAGTTTCACACAAAAGAGTTATCGCCATTAGCATTTCTGTGCACAGTATTTCCACTTTCTGGCAATAATTGCACCTTCTTGGTAGTTTTGGGTAAGTCTTCTGATTCACTATAAAGCAGGGGTTTTTTGCCAGAGCTATTTGTGCTCTGTGGCTGTAACTGCTCTACTTGGTCAAAGAGTTTCCTTACATACTCTGAAAGGGACAGCATAGGGGGAGACAAAGGAAGAGACTACATTCTCCTGACACCCTATGATGGGAAGCTTACCTGTAGCAAGGAACCAAGGCCAAGACTTTGTTTGCGCATGCTGGTCGACAAACAGGGCTGTAGAGATGGAGGCCAACAAAGGCAGAGACCCCAGTTTAGGCTCCCTCCTGGTTACAGGTAGCCAGACTGCTTTGTGGATGGGGGGGGGGTGACTTCAGGAAATCTAAAAGATCAGTTATGTGTAAGAGAACCACCAGTTCAAGATCTGGGATTTCTAATGTCTTTACATTTAATTTAAACATGTTTCCCATTGAAAGTACTGGAAATGATTGGCATATTGATTTTCCTAGCACAAATAGGTTTAATTCTGATAGTAAAATGATTTAAACAAACAAGCCAAATCCATACTTGACTTTTTCTTTTCACCATCCTCATTTCCCAGCTTTCTATGGAAACATCTAATCAAACCTAAGTACAGTTTCACTTATTTATCATTTCAAGATGATAGAACTCTAGTATCACAACTGAGATTCCCCCAAGGAATCATAACTCACAGCGCTTTGTCTAGATAGCTTACGTGAAGTGCAAAATGCTCTATTTTTTTCAACTGAACTTGAAAGAAATGCATCTTCTGGAAAAAAATGAAAATACTCTTGATACTTGCACTTTAGGTTTCTTGCTCATTATGGACTCCTAATGCAGTCACTTCAATTCAGGGTCACATGGAATACTCCAGTAGCATTCTGAATCGAGCCAAGATTTCCCCATTCAGTTCAATTATCAAGGAACACCCAGGGAATGGGCTGACAGCATCAGAATATGTAGTATTTCTAAACAAGTGGTTGGCATCTGGATGAAAGACCACTGAGTATCACTTTGAGCTCTCTAAGGGAAGAGTCACATAGTAGTTTATAATAGCAATAGGCAACCCCCAGCATACATGCCAACAGTGACATGTGATACCCTTTTGTTTATCATTCAGGGCAAGTTCTTGGCCTAGACAATTAAGCCTTGAGGAGTTTGTGAGGAGCCTCTCTAAGGGGTATTCTTCACGGAGATTTGCTGCTGTTTCGATGCTGATTTGCGTCGGAGGCAAATTTTGGTTATTCCCTCCAGATCCGTGTTTTCCCCCACTGAGCAAAATAAGCCGGGTTAAAAGAGAGGCAATCCAAACCACTTCTGAGCCGTACTTTCAAGTAGAAGAGCGTTTTGTTGCTCAGATGCCCATGAAAAAATGTTTGCTTCGCTTCCCGGGACGTCTCCTTTCTCCTCCCCCAAGAACGGTGATTGGCTGGGGGAGTTGCCACTTCTAACAGCATTGCACCGGCAGGAGGGAGACCCAAAGCAGACTGGCTGCCCCTCTTCAGAAGGGTGATGGGGGTTTTGGTTTGGATTTGCCGCTTTCAGGATGCCCCCCCAACACACACACACATAGGATCGCACCGGCTGGAGGGAGACCGAGAGCAGACTGGCTGCCCCACTTCAAAAGGGTGATGGGGGTTTTGGCTTGGATTTGCCGCTCGCAGAATGCCCCCCCCCCAACACACACACACACAGAATCGCACCGGCTGGAGGGAGACCCAGAGCAGACTGGTAGCCTCTCTTCTGAAGGGTGATGGGGGTTTTGGCTTGGATTTGCCGCTCTCAGGACACTCCCCCCAACACACACACACATAGGATTGCACCAGCTGGAGGGAGACCCAGAGCAGACTGGCAGCCTCTCTTCAGAAGGGTGATGGGAGTTTTGGCTTGGATTTGCCGCTCGCAGAATGCCCCCCCCAACACACACACACATAGGATTGCACCGGCTGGAGGGAGACCCAGAGCAGACTGGCAGCCTCTCTTCAGAAGGGTGATGGGAGTTTTGGCTTGAATGTGCTGCTCTCAGGATGCCCCCCCAAAACACACACACACACAGGATCATGGGAAGAGTGGGCGGGATTAGGCAGATTTGGAGTGGTGAGTCATGAGCGGCAGCAGACATAAGCAGCGCAGAGAAGTGCGCTGTTTCTCCAGTGAAAAATTGAAAATGCCTCGGGATGGGGGAGAATCTGCGCTGCCATGAAAAAGCTATTTAAATCGGTTTATTGTTTGCTCCGATTCGAAACCGAAGCAAAATCCACCGTGAAGAATACCCCTAAGAGAGATGCAAACAGCTTCAACCTGGGCAAGAATGTTTTCTGTGGCAGCTCCAGCCCTTTGGAAATGGTTCCAAATAATGTGAAGGCTGTTTCTTTCCTTTTGCAGGTTAGGGGAAAGTGCAAAGCAGAGCTTTATAGAACAGCCTTTCGTTGAATGTTGTTTGTTTCTAATTTATTTTTAATTTATTTTATTCAATTTCTATCCCGCCCTTTCCCAACAAAAGTTCGGCTCAGGACAACCAACAACCATACATTTAGACCTTGACCGAAGAACGGTACACTCCTTCTATCTGGGATGGTTGTCCTCTTCCACCAATAGAAGGAGTATACCGTTCTTCGGTCAGTTCACCTAACTGAATCGAAATTGGTGGGAAGGTTGTGACAGAGCAACAAGACTTTGAACGAAAACGCATGGTCGCTTTATCCTCCTTTAATCGCTGTTTTAGCCAGGATCAAATGCACATTAGGCGAAACACATGCATTCTATCCTGGCTGAATCCTGGCTGAAACAGGGATTAAAGGAGGATAAAGCGACCATGCGTTTTTACCCTTTATCCCCAAAATGGCTCACAAAACCTTACAGCAAATAGTCAAATCACTGGCACGACCTCCGATAGGGATGCAAGGGACCTAATTACTCTAAGCAATTGAGCTGGGCATGAGCTAGTGGACACAATGCAGGATGCATAGTAATTTTTCTCTGTGGCATTCACTGCCATCTCATAGCCATTCTATAAGGAGCTATTGAAGCTTCATCATGAGTACACCGCCAAACTCTCTCTGGTCATCTAAGTTCCTGATTCTTCCATCTCAGCCCTCCCCCACCCCCAAGGGGCTAACTTAGAATGGGGGTGAAGAGGCTGTCTGGGAGCAATATTGTTGATGGCTTCATAAAGGCAATGGTACCAATAATCTGTCAGCACATCCAACAAGTCACCGGAGGATATCAGATCCCACAGGGCATTCTGAAAACCAATTAGATCCATACATCTTCATGGGCGAGCATAAATCTGCTCACCACCTATGTGGGGAGGGCCTGGAAAACCCAGAGGGTCCTTCAGGGCCTTCAGGGCATAATGCTAATATAAAATGAACTTTTAATTATTTCTTGTTTATGGAAGTTTTATGTTTGGAAACTACTTTGAGCTTTTTAGGAAAATCAGTAAAGAAATTATCATTGTTAGGAGAAATTCTCTTAACTCCTCTTTACCCAGGTTCTCCCTGAAATCCTACAATGTTTCATTTCCTGTTTTCAGGTATTTGGAGTCAATTTCTAATTAATTCCATTTTGATCAAAGAGAAACTGGAAAAGAGGAAGGTCAGGTCGGCAAAATGTCAGAATTACAACAATGCTAACTGAAATAGATTAAATAAATAAATAAACATGAGGATGGAAAAGATATTACTTTTGATAGAAAGGAAGGAAAGAAAAGACTTAATTGAGGAAGGAAGGGCCTCGGGCCAGTCCACAATCTTACTGGCCAGTCTCTGGAATTCATCCACAAATTCCCAGACTGGAGAGGAGCCCTGTCTGAGTTATAACAGTTCTGCTTTGGCTTGTTCCCCCATAAAGGGGTCCTCAAACCGTCTCCGCAAGGCAAACATGAAATTGTTGAGGGAGCGGATAGATCGGGATCTAGTATCAAATTGGAGGACCATCCAGTCAGCTGCTTTCCCCGTTAATAAAGAGGCTACGAAACGGACTCGGCTGTCCTCAGTGGGAAAGTATTGCCCCTGTTCCCACATGTAACTGTCCACTTGATGTAGAAAACAGGGTAGAGTCTCGAGTGAACCATCATAGGTCGTTTTCAGCCGAGGCTGCTTCCACTGGCCGGGCACGGGTTGTCCCGGTTGCACGGGCGCCCTGGGAATTGGCACAACCGGGGCTCCAGGGACCAGGGGGAGAGCAGGTGGTTGAGCGGGTGGTTGAGCTGGCACAACCGGCTGAACTGGTAGGTGAACTGGTGCTGCGGGTCCAGGGAGAACGGGCTGCGCTGGAGTCGTCAGCGCCTGCTGCAAGCGCTCGTTTTCTTGAAACAAGCGTTCCATTTGATCCTGGAGACTGTCTACACGATCGTATAACTCCCAGTTTTGAGCTCGCAATAGGTGCACTTCTTCCTCAGGGCCACCTGTACGATGTGCTCGACTGGACCGCAAACCGGTGGCCCAATGGGAGCCGTCCCCATACAAGTCCTCCTCGTCAGAATTGTCGGAGCCCCGAAGCAGTTCTGCGAGGCGACGCGAGCGTTGGGTGGTGCGAGACGGAGCAAAAGCTGGATAAAACGTTGGTCCCAACGAGGGGCCAGTCCGCACGGTGTCTTTGGGGTGCACATCCGCTCACGCCCGTTCCTCAGCCAACTGCTGCTCCCTTTCCCGTTCGGCCTGAGCTTTGGCCGCCGCGTCAGCTGCCTCCCGGTCCGCGAGAGTCTGGTTTTTGGTTCGATTGGGCCAAGGGCTTACAGCAACCAGAAGTGACATCATCACAGTACTGCATGCTCTAGCATTCACTCAAAACTTTATGGTACAATTATGCTATATGGTAAAGAATGCTAGAGTATCCAGTGACATGGTGACATCACTTCCAGTGACGCAACCTGAAATGGTGTCATGAGGTTGTAGGACACTGTTCCAGCCCCACATTCCCCCCACTCATCAGAATGAGGGTGAGCAACAGGGGGGGTGGGGATAGGAGTTCTCCACCTCTACCTTGCAAATGGCAACCCTACCCAAATCCTATATATGCGGGCTTAGTTCTGCTGCATCCAGTGTAAACAAGCAGGGCTTCTCTGTAAGTAGAACAGAAAGCAGCTTCAACTCAGTAAAAAGGAGGAATTTTAAACCAACTTTTTACACAAAACTGCAAGTCATAATAACTGTGTGTTTTGTTTTCCTCCCCTTTTCTTTCTTTCTCTGCATAGAAGAATGTACTTCTGCTGTAAATCATCCATTAATGCTGTGGTTTCTGTGTACAGTTCTTCTTATCTCAATGAATTTTTAATGAACAATTGAATAGAGGAATAAATTATCGGTTTTCCGCCAAAACCACCACTGTCTGACAGTTTCTAATTGAACATAATGATTTTATTAGTGTATTTGACTAGAATTTAATCAAGGCTTGTTATTGTTAAAATAATTTCCTGTCTTTGATTGTTCTGCTTCTTCTTTCATACTCTATATCCCTGAAGGAGGAAAACAAATGGGGGAAAATTGGACTTACCTAGCATGTAGTGTTCAGTGGCTTATTCCTTCAAATTATGAATGCAACACACCAATTGAACTTGACTGGGAGATATGAGCAGAATTTCCATCCTATGCAAAACAATGGGAAGACTTTCAATAGGCAGGGACTGATTGTATCTCTGTGAGAAGCTTTAGAAAACAGCATTCTTAAAATCCCTTCAAAGAAACATAATCCAGTATTAAAAAAATAAAATCACACACACACACATTCACGTATTCTAAAATCATGTTATTTCAAAAGAAATATCTTGCTGAATTATATCAACAGTCCATTCCTGCCTATGATTGCTAAGATGGCCAATTAGATACTTTCATGAAGCCCATTAGAACAGCATGACAGACTGAGTCCTTCTTGGTCAATAGCTTCCAAGATCTGCTAATTACAGTAGACTGTCTCTGAACATGGAGGCTCTATTCTGATCTAAGCATGACTAGTAATTATTGAAAAACCTACTCTCTATGAGTTTTGCTCATTTCTGTTAATGCCATCTCACTGTGCTATGTACAGGCATGATGAGAGCCACAATCATACCATGTCAGAAGTGTTTCTGTCTACAAAGTATTAAATTTGTGTGTGTGTGTGTGTGTGTGTGTAAAGTGCAGTCAAGTTGCAACCTGCTTATGGCAGCCCAGTAGGGGTTTCAAGGCTTGTACAGGCCATTTTAAAGCACCATCAACATTTGTCCCATTGTTTACTCATTGATCTAATCCATTTTTCAAAGATAATGCTGAAAAATATGATATATTAATTTTGTTTTCAGTTTTTAAACAACTTCTTTATTATTATATACAATGTTTAATAATCAAAATTTATAACTGTTATATATTTGGCTTAAAAAACTTTATAACTACAGCTGAACGGATATTGAGTAAAGTAATTATATTTAGCTATACAAAATATATTAGGATTAGAATCCTTAATACAAAAGAGCAAATAGGTTTATAATAAGATGGAGGAAGATGAAGGGGGAGTCTTTTATATTTACTTAATAACAAAGATGTATTTTCAGCAATATTATATTTCTTTCCTGTTCTTATTGATAAACTGTCTACACTGTTGAAATGTTTGTTTATAATGTTATAGAAAAGAATAACAATCGTTTTGAAAAACATTTGTTCCGTTGTATCCAGTGGCCAACATTGTAATTGCATCCCTCTCATCTTGGGCTGCATTCACATGTCATTGGATATGGCGCTATCATGGTGCCACAGCAATAATTTGCAAATGAATTGGCTTGCCTCTACAGGAAATTGAAATTGTTGCTATACTGTAATGCTTGATCAACAGCCAGTGATGTATTGATGCAGCCTTGATGAATGGGATCATTTCCTAGGGAGGGACAAAGATGTCTGTGGCAAAATATCTTCCTCAAGCAAAAAGGGATCAACTGCAGCAACATTCAAAGCCAGAATCAGACAGCTGCAGAGAAACAATACCATAAATAACGTTAAAAATCTTGAAGTGTAATTTTAAAAGACTCTGAAACTTAGCCGTGACCTTATGGATTCATCATCCCAAAAAACACACTATATATATTTCAAAAGCAGGAATAGTAAAAATGGTTTTTAAACCTCTGTTTGCAAAAAAACTTACAGGATAGACTGGTACATAGTTGGTTCAGAACTATACCTTCAGAACCATTTTCAACTTTAGGAGATGAAAAACTGAGAAGTAACTTTCCCTGAGCACACTATAGTGTTTGCCAGAATTGTCTGAAGATTAATTCTTTTCAAAACTCTATGTGTATAGATCATGATGGGTAGCCATGTTAGTCTGTCTGTTGCAGTAGAAAAGAGCAAGAGTCCAGTAGCACGTTAAACACTAACTAAATTTCTGGTGGGGTATGAGCCCGTGAGTCACAAATACCTGAAAAAGTGAATTGTAACTCATGGAAGCTCATACCTGAAGAAGTGAGTAGTGATTCACAAAAGCTCATACCCTGCCAGGAATCTGTTTAATCTTTAATGTGCTTCTGGACTCCTGCTCTTTTGTATTACTATATGTATGGGAAATATTATAACAAAAATTTCACGAATTATAGCACTATATTCAGTACAATGCCTTTGTAGACTAATATATATAAGTATGATTGCAAGGCCAGTGAGAATGAAGATTGTGGGACATAAAAGCTGCATTAGAACTGGCAAGACTTCAGAACCACTGGTGAAGCACTTCTGTGCTGTGAACCATACTGACATAAACTCCCATTCTGGATAACTGGGAAGGTTTCAGACTTGGGATTTCAGCTTCACCGACAACTCAAGAGGAGAGAGGCCTTTTCTATTTTTATACTGAAGACTATGGCTCCTGTAGGTCTGAATGAGGAGTTAGATTGGACAGTGGCATTCTACTATCTCTATGGGCCTACGTTTAGGTTTTGAAAGTGTTTGCCATTATAAAACAATGTGATTATTTTTAGTTTTTGTTATGAGGTAAACCCCTTTAATTTACTCAGTCCACTCCCCTCTCAAAGCCCTCCAAGTTGGCAGCCATCACCACATCCTGGGGCAGGGAGTTCCACAATTTAACTATGCGTTGTGTGAAAAAATACTTCCTTTTATCTGTTTTGAATCTCTCACCCTCCAGCTTCAACAGATGACCTCGCGTTCTAGTATTATGGGAGAGGGAGAAAAACTTCTTCCTGTCCACTCTCTCCAAACCATGCATAATTTTATAGACCTCTATCATGTCTCCCCTCAGCTGCCTTTTTTCCAAGCTAAACAGCCCTAAGCGCTTTAACTGCTCCTCATAGGGCAGTTGCTCTAGTCCCCTAATCATTTTGGTTGCTCTTTTCTGCACCTTCTCAAGCTCTGTAATATCCTTTCTTAGGTGTGGTGACCAGAACTGTACACAGTATTCCAAGTGTGGTCTCACCATAGATCTGTACAAGGGCAGTATGATATCAGCAGTTTTATTGTCTATTCCTTGTCTAATTATGGCCAGCATGGAATTTGCCTTTTTTACAGCAGCCGCACACTGGGTTGACATCTTCATTGAGCTATCCACTACCACCCCAAGATCCCTTTCTTGGTCTGTCGCTGCCATAATACATTGCTATTTCTTAAAGAAACCAGTTAAGTGTACTCCACTTAACCAGGTTACCCCACTCAAGAGGGGAGTCAAGAGGCCAGAGAATGGAAGCAGAAAGAGAGAGAAATTATAACTACTGTTCCTGAAGTCCAAAGAGTCAAAACTAGGCAAGGGTAAAGTATCTGTTCAGCACATAATCTAAAATGAAAAAGGAATCAGTGCTATATATCATCATGTCAGATGTAAATGTTGTAAGTAACAAATGTGGGCTTGGACCCAGTCAAGAGCCCACAAAAGCATAAAAAGCATGCAAAGTACACTTTGGGGAAGAATTCTGTCCCCAGTTACAGGGCAACCGTCCCCCGTAACAAAAATACCCTTTCCCCCCCACACATTTGGAAAAAGGAGAGAGAGTAAAAGTATTATCAGGTGAATATCCTGAGCAATCAGGAGAGATAATGGTATCTGAAGAAGTGAACTGTGTGACTCACAAAAGCTCATACCCTGCCAGAAATTCTGTTAGTCTTTAAGGTGCTACTGGACCCTTGCTCTTTTCCAGTGCAGGAGAGATAATGGTTCTTGGCCAATGTCCTGGAAATTACTCCAAATAAGGTCAAACAGGGTTTCGAGGGGGAGAGGAGGAATTATTGGAGGCAGAGGCAGTCAGATCAACAAGGAAGAACAAATTTATCTGTGGCACAAATAGCTCAGCGTGGGAAATGCATCAAGATATGGGCATGGATCCTGTGGTCATGAATTAATGGATTTGCCAATAGTTGATTTCAGAGAGGTACTGCTTTGTGCTCTGCAAGGATGGTATTTGCATGTTATTGGAAACAACTGATGTTGCTTGGAAAATTACGATGGTTCTTGAAGATATGGGCAATGTTAATAGTCAAACTAACAGCAATTCAAAATTCTATGAATATTTTAGATGACAAAAATTGGCAACAATTGGCTGCATTAAAAAAACCTTAAGCTTTTAGAAATAAGAAAGGAATAACTATAACTGTGCATATTCTCTTCCTTCATTTGTTTTTAATTTATGAACCAGACATGTCGTTTGCTCTATATACTGGTTCTATGCATTGTTGCGTTTTAATAAAACATTTTAAAAGGAAATGCCAATATTTGTTTGATTTCTATCCTGCCCTTTCCTGACCAGGCTTGCTAACAATAACATTCAACAGTTTTAAAACATATTACATATAAATTACACTTAAAATTATATTTAAAACCGTCAGTTCTATTAAAAATTCCAGATAGCCTGGAGATTCAAACAAATTGTGTGATTTGCCTTCATATCATGATTGGGTTGAGGAGGAGCACTGGGAGGGAGACCCAGATGGGTCTCATGACTCATGGAAGGTCTCAATAGCCCTGCCTCAATCCTGGCTTTGCTAGTTTTGTTTGTTTGTTTTTGCTGTCAAGTCGCGGCCAACTTAGAGCAACCCCATAGGGTTTTTAAGGGAAGAGGTGTTCAGAGGTGGTTTGCAATTGCCTGCCTCTGCATAGCAACCATGGTATTCCTTGATGGTCTCCCATCCAAATACCAGGGCTGACCCTGCTTAGTGTGCAAGATCTAGGGTTGCCCGGTCTCTCTTCATCACCAGTGGGAGGTTTTTTGAGTTGAGGATGAGGAAGGCAGGGTTTGGGGAGGGGACTTCAATGCCATAGTCCAATTGCCAAAGCAGCCATTTTCTCCAGGTGAACTGATCTCTATTGGCTGGAGATCAGTTGTAATAGCAGGAGATCTCCAGCTAGTACTTGGAGGTTGGCAACCCTAGCAAGATCTGAAGAGATTAGGCTCACCTGGGCTATTTAGGTCAGGGTGTTAGTGGTTTAGGAACTGCTAAAATGAAGAGAAACAATTTGAGGAGAGTACAATGCAAGTCTTCCCCATTCATAATCCTTTTCAGAATCCATTGCAATGGTGCTGCTGAGCAGGCTTCCTTGTCTATAGATTCCACATCATCTGCTGGAGAGGAAGCTACCGAATTAGGCATGAGAAATGCCAGCATATATATTTAGCCTCCCGTCTGTGCATTGAATTAACAAGAGATCATTTGTAAACATTTTCTGCATGCTATTTTTAGAAACATTCTTCCCCTAATTTACCATCTGTGAGGATTTTTTCCCCCCCAGTAAACACTTCTAAGAAATAATTAAAGTGTTAAGAGCCTGGAAAAAAACCAAAACCTGCTTGGTGAGCAAGTGCTCCCCTCCCCTCCCCCATCCCATGCAAACATGTTGTAGCAGCCAAAGGCAGCTTAATTAAAATGAATGCAGATTTAACAGCATGAAGCACAATGGTGCGGAAACCACCAAAACACACAGCTTTCTAGTATATTTGTTTTTGTTGCTTTGCTTTCAAAAGAAGGCCAGAGAGAGTTTTAGCTAGCAGATGCAGTTGACACCATATGGGGAAAGAAAAGAAGGCCGGAGTTGGAAACAAGAGATGGGGCACAGTGTGAGATCCATAAAAGTGTGATGATTTCTACAAGCAGTAAAAGAGGCTACACCTCTCATCTTTTCCTGCTAGCTGTGTGAGTGTGCAGTGACTGCTCAAGTTGGTGATATGGTATAATGTGGTTCCATGTTTGGTGGGGAGGAGTCCACTGCTCTTAACCACTATACCATACAATGGCAATGGCATTGTTAGTCTCTTGTCTTGGAAACCCTACTGGGTTGCCATAAATTGGCTGTGACTTGACGGTGCTTTACACACACACATGATGCTTGTATAGCTGCTTTTATGCTCATTTGATAACCACAAAAACCTGAAGTAAGCCAAATTGGAGAGGTACCTTTGAGAAAAGGTACAGCTGATACAGCAACTATATAATTTGTACATGTTTAAACAATTTAAAATGTAGACATAGTGATGGCCACAGGCATAGATGGCTGTAAAGTGGAATTAGACAGATTTACGGAAGATTGGTCTTTGAGTAGCAGTGCTAGCAGGCAACATGAGGAGATGGCTTCGGCTTCTATGTCCTGCTTTTTGGCCCTCCAGGACAACTGGCTGGCCACTGTGTGAAACAGTATGCTGGACTAGATGGACCACTGGTCTGACTGAGCAGGGCTCTTCTTATGACATTTTAAAAAATGTTTAGATCCAAATTATCATGTTTACATTGGGTGTGATTGAAAACCTTTATTGGCGTCACACATAAGAATTTTAAATCTACTTACAATGTCATCCTAAGCAGTGTTACACCCTTCTAAGATGACCGATTTCAGTGGACTTAGAAGAGTATAATTTTGCTTAGGAGGGCGCTGGTAGTGACTTTCCTAGGGTGGATTTTTTTGGGGTGGGTGGGTCAGATGAACTGCAAACTGTGGCCTATCACTCCACTCAGCAAAGTCTAGAGCCTTCCTCTAGCCTAATGAGTCTTCCTCCAACTTAAGGGCTCTTTCACCAGTAGGATTGTCAGGTCCCTCTTTGCCACCGGTGGGAGACTTCTGGGACGGAGCCTGAGGAGGGCGAGGTTGCCATAGAGTCCAATTGCCAAAGCAGCCATTTTCTCCAGGTGAACTGATCTCTGTGGCTGGAGATCACTTGTAACAGCAGGAGGTCTCCAGCTAGTACCTGGCAGTTGGCAACCCTATTCACCAGAGAAAGAGCCACTGACATTGGAGAGGAGCTCCTTGGGTTGAGAAGGCTTTAAACTTTGTTTAGTGAGGTGGTAGGATACACACCAGTATGTCAAGTGTACTAAGGTGATTAAAATAAAATATTCCACATGTCAAAAATGATATGCATCCATTTAGCATATATTTAAAAAAAAAACAGATTTCCTTTATAATAGTTCATTGTTGCTTTAGAATACATAAGATGCTGCCTTACACTGAATTAGGCCATCAGTCCATCATGGTGAGTATTATCTACTCAGACTGGGAGTGGCTCTCCAGGGTCTCAGACAGAGGTATTTCACACTACCTACTATCTGATCCTTTATACTGGAGACCTTGAGGATTGAACCTGAGATTCTACCAGTACGCCAGAGGCCTACCTTGTGACTTTGATTATTTGAGAAAGAGCACAAAAGTATTAGTACTTATACTGTTCACACTCTGTAATGTCCCAAGTTAAACTTCCACATCAAACCACACAGAGAACAAAGAGACATGTAAAATGACTCCTCTGATAATTTCAAAGTGGCATTAAATGTGCTATTGATATTACTTTGACGAAACCTTGTGACTTAGAGATATGGACATTTTCCTTGCAAACACTTAGGGGAATTTTTCACGGTAGATTTTGCTTCTGTTTTGCCACGGACTAAAAAAAACACATGATTTAAATGTTTTTTTTCATGGCCGTGATTTATCCCTGTCAATCTCGATGTAGTTTTGGTTTTTCATGGGAACAAAGCACGCTTTGGTCTGTCCCTTTTGCAGGAGGCCTCCCCTTCCAACAGGCTCATTGTTTATGCCTGCCCCAGCTCCGCCCCAACTCCGCCCAGCAGATTACCTCGTGTGGTTCACCAGCCCCAGCGCAAAAAACAAGCACCAGTCCGTCTGGTCTCCTACATTTTTCTTCCACCCTTGCTCTGTTCTGCTTTTGGAACAGTCAGATTCCAAATTGTGGGGGGCAAGGCAGCGCTTTCCTCAAAGCTTCCCTCTATTTTCTATAGGTGTGGAACCCATTGCCCTTTAATGATAGACAGGATTGGGGGGGGGGCAGGAATTGCATCCATGTGCCCAGAGAAGTGTTTAGCTGAAAGTGGGAATGGTGGGGGGGGGAGGAAAGAAGGCCCCTGGCTTGTGCGCCGGCCATGATCCGGCCACATTGCATCGTGAGAGACAGGAGGGCTCCTAGCTTGCGCGCCAGCCCCAATCCAGCCAGTGTGCATGGCTGGGGGGGGGGAGAGGAAAGAAGGCCCCTGGCTTGCGCGCCAGCCATGATCCGGCCACAGTGCATCGAGAGAGAGGAGGGAGATAAGAGCAGGCTGGCCGCCCTTCTTCAGAAGAGTGATGGGAGGGAGTTTTGCCTTGGGTTTTCCGCTCTCAGGATGCACATTTTTCCCATCCAATTTCTCAAAAATCCCCCCTCCCCACTGGGGTAGAGGGGCCAACAGCCCTTTCCCTTGAACATCCCCCCCACGGGTCCAGCTGCCACCACCACCACTGCCAGCGCGTGAGGAGCACATGGCGTGGCCCCGCCGGTCTCCCCCTGGAGCCGTCCATCTGATGTGCCCCTGGGCTTGAAGGTGTGGGCCCAGCTCCAAGGCCCATCCCGGGTGAGGGGCGGGGAAGGCATGCCGCCTGCCCTCCCGCCAGCCTCCAGGACGGAGGGAGAGAAGTGCCAGGACTCTAGGCAGGCAGCAAAAGGGGCGGTATTCTTGTCTGAGCACGAAACTCCCCCACCAATCACCATTCTTGGGGGAGGAGAAAGGAGGCATCACGGGGAGGGACAGCGGAACCGAAGCAAACATTTTTTCATGGGCATCCGAGCAACAAAACGCGCTTCTACTGGAAAGTACGGCTCAGAAGTGGTTTGGTTTGCAGCTGACATAATGCGGCTTTTATACCTCTATCGGGGAAAAGCCAAAATGCAGCGAATAACCAAAATTTGACTCCCAACGCAAATCAGCGTTGAAACAGCAGCAAATCTCCACGAAAAATTCCCCTTAGAAAATGATGAGAACCTTTAAAAAGGGGGCTACTGAACATCAGGCATTACTATGTTCCTTCTATAATTATAATGGCTCCTCTCCTTGTCTGTCTATTGAATCACCAAGTTCTTATGTGTGCTTTGGGTAATACTGAAAGCCACAAGTGAGTAGTTCTTGGAACTGCATTGAGCATAATCGGTATGTTTTTTCTAGAAATGTTGTAAATATTTTCCTATGTATAGAGCATGTCTTAATTACACAGCTACGCAAAAGACCAGAATGGCTGAGAAGACCCATTCAGAAATATAATAAGGAATTTATACATATACATACACAAATTATATAATTGCTGTATCAACTGTAATCTTTTCTAAAAGGGACCTCTTGGTTCTGTCCTTCTTAGGTTTTCTCTTTGGCATTTGCCAAAGAATTTTCTTGTTTGCTTGCTTGCGGAGAGTTACTGTGGCCCATCAGATTGTCACCAGTTTGGATTTTCCCTAATAGGAAGGAAAGTTCTATCTAGTTCTAGTCTAAAATGTTGTTGCCTTTTCCTAGCAAGTCTCTGCTCCTTTATTAATTGTTGCATAGCAAGAGAAAACTGTAGCGCTGAGCCCAATGTTTGCAGGCATAAAAGGGGGTATTTAGAGCGGGGGAGGAACTGTATTCTTTCCAAAACTCCAAATCTTACCCTTTCATGTTGATATTCACACTCTCCCTGATCAGTTACTGTATTGGTGCCTCGGCCATTGCTTTTTTTTAAAAAAAAAATTGTCATTCTCTTCCTGCTAAAACTGATGCACTCATATAAACTGTTGGGTTATATGTTGTAATTGAAGACAAATGAAACTAATGGAAAGTAAGGGGATTTTCTTCATTTTCTTTATTTAGGGAATATATATGCCACCTTTCCAGACACCTGCTGGAGTCATCTCATAAGCAAAAACAATACCATAAAATCATTAAGCCATTGGCATGAAAAAAGAATAAGACAACCATAAAACAGTCCTCAGGCTAGAAGCACCCCATGTAACAGCTTAAAAAACAAACAAACCCTTAGTAAAAGTCTAGATTTAAAAATATATTTTGGCCTGGCATTTAAACAATTTAAACAATCTATCAACGTAATCATCATTCAGGTTTATGCCCCAACTACAGATGCTGATGAGGAAGAAATTGAAAGCTTTATGTAAGTGTCCAAGAAGAAATTGATAACATAACTAAATAAGATGTGTTGATAACCATAGGTGACTGGAATGTGGAAGTAAGAAACAAAGCAGAATCAAACATTGTTGGAAGATTTGGGGTAGGAGCACAAAATAGAGCAGGACAGCAATTCATAGAAGTCTGTGAAGACAACACATTGTTCATTGTGAACTTGTTTCAGCAACCAAACAGATGACTGTACATGTGGATATCACCAGATGGCCAATACAGAAATGAAACAGATTACACAATCAGAAGCAGAAATGGAGAAGGTCTATCTTTCTCCTAAAACATGACCAGGAGCTGATTGAACTACAGACCATGATGAACCGTTAACACTGAAAATTAGAATGAAGCTGAAGAAAAATACCAAAACTATCTCAACAACATTCTTTAAGAGTTTAACGGCCATGTAAAGAACAGATTTGCATTACTAAATTCAAGTGAATGTGAACCAGAAGAGCTATGCATTGAAACTAGATATATTATCAAGGGAGAATGCACAAAGACTAATCTTTTTTAAAGCAAGGTGAAGAGTTCATGGACAGAAGTCATGAAGCTCTCTTTAGCGAGCAACAGGAGCAGGAGAGTAAGGAATCTGAACAAATGAAGGTACAAGCAACACAGGAGGAGGATGCATGGAAGAATGTGGCCCACAGGAGTAGGAAAATCTCTTGCTCAGCAATCGGTTCCAGGATCTCCCAACAGATACTGATTCTGGACCACTGGAACAAGGGCTATCCCCCCCAAAGCGTGAAAGAAATTCCTCAGGCTCCTGCGCATGAGAAGACTCCAACTTCCGCCCCACAATTTAGAAAGAGGTGTGTTCTCCTAACTGGGGATTCCCTCCTGAGAGGGGTAGAGTCTAAAGTATGCCAACCTGACTTGTTGTCCCAAGAGGTCTGCTGTTCACCAGGTGCACGCATCCAGGATGTGACGGAAAGGGTAGGAAGACTCATCAAGCCCACAGATTATTACCCTTTCTTGCTCATTCATGTGGGAACAAATGATATTGCCCGGCACAGCCCAAAACGTATTAAAAGAGACTACATGGCTCTGGGTGAGAACGTGAAGGACTTGGGGGCACAGGTTGTGTTTTCGTTAGTTCTGCCTGTTGAAGGTCATGGCTTAGGAAGGGAAAGACGAATACTACAAATTAATGACTGGCTGCGTAGGTGGTGTTGTCAAGAAAGGTTTGGATTTCTGGACCATGGCTTATGCTTTTGAGAAGAAGCTCTTCTGTCGGGGATGGTTTACACCTCACGAGGGAAGGAAAAATGTGTTTGGTGAGAGCCTTGCAAACCTGATCAGGAGGGCTTTAAACAAAATCCTATGGGGGAGCGAGACAACCATTTAAAGCCTTGTATGCTGATAATACCTGGAGACTGGAACAATAAAGATTTGCAGGGAGTGGCATGTATGCAAGGAAACATAAACTCACAGGTAGGTACAGAAACGAAAACCTCAGGGCACATAAACCATGGATTCTGATGCGTGTACACTAATGCGCAGAGTATGGGAAACAAGTAGGAAGAACTCGAAGCCCTAATACAGGAAGGGGATTTTGACCTAATAGGCATTTCTGAAACTTGGTGGGATGTCACTCATGATTGGAATATTAAGATTGAGGGGTACAACAAAAGGGATAGACTGATAAGGAAGGGGGGAGGAGTAGCACTGTATGTCAAAGATGTGTACACTTGTGAAGAAGTACATGAATCTGAGTATGGTAGTGCAGTCGAGACTCTATGGGTAAACATAAAAGGAATAAGAAATAATCGATATATTCTTGTGGGGGTCTGCTATCGACCGCAAAACCAGGCAGAGGACTTGGATGGGACGCTCCTAGACCAGATCACAAAGTTCTCAAAGAGACGGGACATGGTGGTCATGGGAGATTTTAATTACCCGGATATCTGTTGGAAGTCCAACGCTGCTAAAAATGCAAGATCCAATAAATTCCTGACTTGTCTTGCTGACAACTTCCTATTCCAGAAAGTGGACAGGGAAACAAGGGGTTCTGCTATCTTAGACTTGATTTTCACCAACAGGGAAGAACTGGTCGATGAGGTTAAAGTAGTAGACACCCTGGGTAGTAGTGACCACGTACTCTTGGAATTTACAATCTTGGGGAAAGGAAAACCTGTACATAATCAGACAAGATGCAGGATGATCTTGACAGGCCGGAGAAGTGGGCTAGAACTAATAAAATGCACTTCAACAAAGACAAATGTAAAGTTCTGCATTTAGGTAGGAAAAATCAAATGCATAATTATAGGATGGGGAAGACTTGTTTGAGCAGTAGTGTGTGTGAAAAGGATCTTGGGGTCTTAGTAGACCAAACACTGAACATGAGTCAGCAGTGTGATGCGGTAACTAAAAAGGCAAATGCAGTCTTGGGCTGCATCAACAGAAGTATAGTGTCAAGATCACGCGAAGTGATGGTATCGCTTTACTCCTCTCTAGTTAGACCTCAACTAGAGTACTGTGTTCAGTTTTGGGCACCACAATTTAAGAAAGATGTAGACAAGCTGGAACGTGTCCAGAGGAGGGCAACAAAGATGGTGAGGGGTCTGGAGACCAAGTCCTATGAGGAAAAGTTGAAGAGCTGGGTATGTTTAGCCTGAAGAGGAGAAGACTGAGAGGGGATATGATAACCATGTTCAAGTACTTGAAAGGCTGTCATAGAGAGGAGGGTGCCGAGTTGTTTTCTGTTGCCCAAGAAGGTCAGACCAGAACCAACGGTTGAAATTAAATTAAAAGAGTTTCCGTCTAGACATTAGGAAGAATTTTCTAACAGAGCGGTTCCTCAGTGGAACAGGCTTCCTCGGGAGGTGGTAAGCTCTCCTTCTCTGGAGGTTTTTAAGAAGAGGTTAGATGGCCATCTGTCAGCAATGCTGCTGCTGTGACCTTAGGCAGATGATGAGAGGGAGGCCATCTTGGCCATCTTCTGGTCACTAGGGGTGTGGGGTGGGGAGGTAGTTGTGAATTTCCTGCATTGTGCAGGGGGTTGGACTTGATGGCCCTGGTGGTCCCTTCCAACTCTATTCTATTCTATGATTCTATAATCCTGTAGCCAAAATAAATGAAAAGCCTTGATGGATGACTAATGAAACTCTTAAGATTTCTAAGGATTGGCAAGAAATAAAAATAAATGTGACAGAAATAGAATCAGAAGTCTAAATGCAGCATTCCAGTGACTTACACATTGCACATAGAGACAAAGAACTATTATAATAACCAGTGTGAAGAAATACAAGAGATCAACAGCAAAGGAAGAAGAAGAGACCTTCAAAATATTGTCGAAGGCTTTCACGGTCAGAGTTCATTGGTTCTTGTAGGTTATCCGGGCTGTGTAACCGTGGTCTTGGTATTTTCTTTCCTGACATTTCGCCCGCAGCTGTGGCAGGCATCTTCAGAGGAGTAACACTGAAGGACAGTGTCTCTTTAGTGTTACTCCTCTGAAGATGCCTGCCACAGCTGCTGGAGAAACGTCAGGAAAGAAAATACCAAGACCACGGTTACACAGCCCGGATAACCTACAAGAACCAACAAGAGACCTGTTCCACAACATCCAAGAAATCATAGAGTTGGAAGGGGCCATACAGTTCATCTAGTCCAACCCCCGCCTAACGCAAGATCAGCCTACAGCATCCCTGACAAGTGTATGGGTGTGAAAAGTTGGAAAATAAAGAAAATTGACAGGAACAAGGTTGATTCCTTTGAAATGTGATGTTGGAGGGGAGTTTTTACAGATATTGTGGACTGCCAAAAAGACAAATAATCGGGTTCTACATCAAATCAAACCTGAACTCCCCCTAGAAGCAAAAATGATTAAACTGAGACTATGGTACATTGTGCACATTATGAGTCAACTTATGAGTCATTGGAAAAGACATTAAAGCTACGAAAAGTTGAAGGCAGCAGGAAAAAAGGAAGACCCAACGTGAGATGGATTGATTCAATAAAGGAAGCCACAGCCCTCAGTTTTCAAGACCTGTGCAAGGCTGTTAATAAGAGGACCTTTTGGAGGTCATTAATTCAAAGGGTCACCATAAGTTGGAAGCATCTTGATGGCACTTAACAGACACACACACACAAAGGTGAGCCTCACAGGAGAGGGCATTCCAAATGCAATGTGCCACCACTGAAAATGCCCTGTCTCTAGTCACCATCTGGGAAGATACAGACAGCAGATCTTGGCAGCCAAATCTTACTGTTGGGCTTGGCAGTATGGAAGGAGGTAGTCCTTTAAAGTGTTAATTTGAATTAAGTTTCTTTCTTTCAGTGCATACAGACAGGGCCAAACCACACAATAGGTGCACTGACATGTATGATCAGGAAATAAATCCTTCCAAAGTGCCCCATTGCTGAATGCAGCTCAGGAGTGATGCACCTTCCCTCACATGCCATTTTTCCCAGTGCAGGGGCTGTTGGGTGACTGTCAGCCTTACTATCAGGGTTCACATGTACTCTATCATGTGACCCCTTATAAGTAGCTATGGTTTAGGCACAAATGTTTGCCATGGTGTAAGGTTGCCAGGTACCCCCTGGCAACTGGCAGAGGGTGGGGGTGAAGGTGGGGGTGAAGACTTAACAGCAGCAAACTGAGGACTATGCCTCTATCACTGGTGATGCATCGATAGGGTTGCCAGGTCCCTCTTCGCCACCGGTGGGAGGTTTTTGGGGTGGAGCCTGAGGAGGGCAGGGTTGTCTAGATCCAAATCACATTTCGCACATGGCTTCATCAGCTATATGTATCAAAAAGATGCACAGGAAAATCAAAGTCTCAAAAGGGACCAAAGAAGTTCATATAGGTCTCAAAGTGGACAAGTGCATCTTTTTGATACATATAGCTGATAAAGCCATGTGCGAAACGTGATTTGGATCTAGACAACACGTCCTGACATCTTCCCTCCGTGGCTCTTGCCTGGGACATCTGCTTTTCAGCTGCCTATAAGTACAAGAGAAGTCCATATTGGATTACAAATATTGACTTACCTGACATACAGGATACTCATAAATTCTTAGACAATAGACATTTACTTACCTGACTCTCAGGATAATTATTTTTGCCATTGAACTTGTCATTATGCTGGACTTGTATTGAAATTTTGTATGTGTATCTTATTGTTGTTCTACTGTATATATTGTTCACTTGTTGCACCACTTTTCACTTTTATAAATTATCACTTCATTTCTAGTACTTTGTTTGTGCTGTTTGGATCTCTTCCAACCTCCAGGTACTAGCTGGAGATCTCCTGCTATTACAACTGATCGCCAGCTGATAGAGATCAGTTCACGTGGAGAAAATGGCCGCTTTGGCAATTAGACTCTATGATATTGCAGTCCCTCCCCTCCCCAAACCCCATCCTTCTCAGGCTCTGCCCCCAAAACCTCCTGCCGGTGGCGAAGAGGGGCCTGGCAACCCTATGGTGAGTGCCAGAAGTGATGTTATTGCGTCACCAGCAACAGAGGCGTAGGCCTCAGTATGCTGCTGGTAATTCCTCCCATCGGCTGGCTGGATAGCGCCAGGGGGAGGGACCTCAAAGTGCCAGTTGGGGTCTGGCAACCCTACACAATATCTCAATTGAACATAGAGCACAACATAGGTGATCTTTATCAGGGGTTCAACTCATACTCACTCAGTTCAGTCTCATAAACTGAACTAGTGATCTACTTTGTGTTGAAGTTCTCAGCATGCTGAAATGACACACACACACAGCTGTTAAGCTAGAGAACTAGTTCTTATACCATCTATCTTCTACACAGGTTGTTGTGTTTAAATGCTGAACGTAAATGCCTTTGTAACTCACGAACATGACTAAAAGAAGTTATTTAAATAACTATAAAACACCGTCTGTCTAACAAATGTGTTCCTCAGATGGTAAAAAGGAAGAATACTAAAGGTAACAGCAATATGCAGACTTTCTCTCATGCTGTTTTTCTGTTCTTTAACTCTCCACAGGACTAGACAGACAGATTAATGTGACCCAGACAACATCTTTTGAGCAACCCACAAAAAATATGGAGTAGTTTATCTGAGGCCGAGATTGTCAAACTGTTTTACTTTTAAACTGTTGGACTAAACTCATAAAAACTCTTATTTATTTTCAGAAACATAAAGTTTAGAACATTTTCACATGTAGTAAGAATTATGAATGTTCTAGTCTTGTCTTTCTATTTTCAAAACTACACCAAATCACTGCCATGTCTCCAAACAAACTCAAATAGCCCATCTTGTTGTACAAGAAACATGCCCGGCTGCCCCACAAGCCTGTGAACTGTAATCCCCCAGAAGCAGTTCTGTACTTCATGGCCCCATAGGGTAGGGTTGCCAGCCTCCAGGCACTAGGTGGAGATATTCTGCTATTACAACTGATCTCCAGCTGATAGTGATCAGTTCCCCTGGAGAAAATAGCCACTTTGGCAATTGGACTCTATGGCATTGTAGTCCCTCCCCTCCCCAAACCCCTTCCTCCTTAGGCTGCACCTCAAAAATCTCCAGGTATTTTCCAACATGGAGCTGGCAACCCTACCTAGTGAAGGTGGTAGAGCATATCGTTTGCATGCAAAAGGACTAAGGTTGGCACCTCTGGATAAAAGATCTTAGGTAGCATGTTCATGGAAAGATTTCTTTTTCTTGAAACCATGTTGAGCCACGGCAAGTTTGGAGTGGACTGTACTGAACTAGATATACCAGAAACATCCTTCCTACCTTTGTTCTTCTCTCCTTATCTTCAGCATAACACTGAATCAGCATAACTATTTGCCTCCAGATCTCTAAGAAAGACTCACAATGCAATCATATGTTATCTGTGCCTACTACATTTAAAGGCCTTAGACTGGAGGAACTCTAAACAGGAGCACACTGTCAGGCTCCCAGATAGACATACCAGGTCTCCTACCAAAGCAAGAAGCCTCCTGCCCCCAAGATCCTGGCTCTGGCTGCTGCTCGGTGGACAGTAGGAGCAAAATGGGAGTGGGATCAGTGTGGGACAGACAACACCCCTTCTGGTACAGACCTGGTGATGACATCACCATGTCAATGCAACACTGTAGGGTTCACTTGAAACTCTTTGTGCTTCAGGTGAGTTCTAGAACATTATGACAATGCAGTGATATCACTTCTGGGTTCATGCTGCTAGTGACATTGCAGCATAGATGCAATGCTGTTCATTAGGACTCCACAACCACCCATCTCCCCATCTACCATAGGTTGCCAAGCACTGGCCTGGAAACCCTACTCCCAGATGGGCTTAATTAAGTTTACTGGTTATAAACATTACATAATGCATTGCTAATTATTGTCTGTGTGTGTGTTAAGTGCCATCAAGTCGCTTCCTACTCATGGCTACCCTATGAATGAAAGTCCTCCAAAATGTCCTATCTTTGATAGCCTTGCTCAGCTTTTGCAAACTGAAGGCTGTGGCTTCCTTTATTGAGTCAATCCATCTCTTTTTGGGTCTTCCTCTTTTCCTGCTGCCCTCAACTTTTCCTAGCATGACTGTCTATTACATACTATTTCTAATTATTAAATATTACATAACTAACTGTTCCTACCCCCTGTAAGATAGGTCAGCCAAAAGGTTATCCAACAGGCTCCCCAGCACCATCATGGCTCAAAGCTTGGAGTGATAAGACAGCTGCCAGACCTTAGTAAGGCCTAACCAATCTCACTACAAACAGGAAGGGCCATGGCTCACTGGTAGAGCATCTGCTTGGCAAGCAGAAGGTCCCAGGTTCAATCCCCGGCATCTCCAGTTAAAGGGACTAGGCAAGTAGATGATGTGAAAGACCTCTGCCTGAGACCCTGGAAAGCTGCTGCTGGTCTGAGCAGACAATACTGACTTTGATGAATCAAGGGTCTGATTCAGTATAAGGCAGCTTCATGTGTTCAGGTCTATTTACCATCACCTCCCTAATAGCAAGCAAAAACAAACAAAAACAAAAAAACAACTCTTCCATGATTCAATTTGGAATAAAGGTCCTGTTTAGCCCCAAAAGGCAGCCCCAAAAGACAGGATGGTCAAGGCAGATGTGCCAACAAATGCCATTGAGGACTACTACACAAGATTTAAATAGCTTGCCCCTTCTGTCCTACCAACTGCAAAATTGGGACCTGGACTTTGGTATCTTATCAGAGTGCAATACAAAAGTTACATTTTCAATATCCACCTGCATGCCTAAAGTCCCACTGGCTTTCACTGAAGATGCAAGGCTTTTCTTGCCATTGCATTTCAAGCCCCTTCTATTTATTTTTTTAATACAATGTCCAATACGTTGCATGTAGTTCTAGAGCCTGGTCACTTGAAAAGATTAAGATATAAATCCATCTTGGTCAACATACTGAAGAAGCAGTTGTTGTAATCTCCTTTCCAGATGAAGTTGCTAAAAGGCTGTTTTGGTCAAAGCTGCTACTTCAGGAGCTCAACACTAAGTAAATTATAGGAACAGATGGTGGATAAATGCCCTATATCAAAGGAGAGCAAATAATCCTAAACTTATCATCTGGTGGCTTTTCTCAATTACCTACCATTGCTCAATCTACTTTAGACTGATGCTTATACCATCACAATTATCCATGCCTCTACTGAAATCAAATATTAGGGCAATTCAACTGACTAACTTGGTCACAGAGTTTTTATCACGCAGTTGTTTGGCCATCTGTATTATTACAAATGATTTTTTTTTACTACACATTAGGGTGTATACCAAGCTGTAAATTATCCCTGCCATTCCAGTATGGTTTGATGGTCATCTGTGTTAATAATCTGTTCAAAACTCACAAATAACTGTTAGCAGATAATTTACAAGAGGACAGGTATATAATGTTGAAATGTTAAATATATAGAGAGATATACAGTTTAATGTCTCTGTGGTCCACATGAGACACAAGCTAAATTCTTCAGAGTTCTTATAGAGCAGATTAAAGAATATGCAGGTAATATAGTTTTAGGTGGGTATTTTAATGGGTTATAAATTCTAAGGTAGACAGGACAAACAATAATATAAAAACATAATCATTAACCAAAATCCTTTTTGAAATCTTTACATGTCAATTAATGCATTCATGGGAATTGATTAATCCTGATGCTAGAGATTATACCCTTTTTTCTCCTGTTCCAGGATAGATTTTCTATTTCCCTTCTTCAATAATTATGACAAATTAGCATCCAGCCAATAGTTTATGCAAACCATGCACCAGTGATTCTGGCACGGGAAATGAAATTAATGTTGTTCCCCAATGGAGACTGGGGAACTGATCACTTCCGAGGGGCCGATGTGTATTAGTAATCTGTCATATGTATTAGTAATCCTTGTTGTGTGGGAAAGGTATTCCCTTGAGTTTCAAAATTCACAGCTAACAGCTTTCTTTAAAATATGATTGTCATCCCTGGTGGAGCCATGTGTGGTGTAGTGGTTAAGAGCGGTGGACTCTAATCTGGAGAACCGGGTTTGATTCCCCACTCTTCTACATGAGTGGCAAACTCTAATATGATGAAATGGGTTGGTTGTCCCACTCCTACACATTAAGCCAGCTGGGTGACCCTGGGCTAGTCACAGCTCTCTTAGAGCTCTCTAAGCCTCACCTACCTCACAAGGGGAGGAAGGAGATTGTAAATTGTGGGGAGAGGAAGGAGATTGTAAATTGGCTTGATTCTCCTTAAAAGGTAGAGAAAATCATCATATAAAAACCAACTTTCCTTCTTCTTCTTCTCTATCGTTTTCAGATTTAACAATACTAACAAACCCATTGATTTTAATGGACCCAGACTCGGGTAATTGTGCATGGGACTGCACTGTAAATATTGCTGTGATGTTTCAGATTTCAGTAACAGTGTCCATGAGTATTTTTTTCTGATATGTTCATAACATGAAGACTTTAATATATATATATAATTTGTTCATTAGTTCTTTTGAGAGTTTTCTGCTTTTCTGAAAAATTGCACCCTGATACTTTAACCATGGTTGTTTGGTGTTGTGTTTAAAAATGGGTTGGGAGAGAGGTGTGTAGATTTATTTTATTTTGATTTTAATGTGTGATGTAAACATGAGAGGTTTTTTTCCTTCATTCTTATTTTATGGAGATTGTGCACATGTATGTCCATGTGCACAACATGTATATCCACGTGCACAACAGTGGCTTAAAAAACACACACACAATCCCCCTGAGAAAAAACTTGATTCTCAGTAGTCCCTGTTGAGTTCCATGTGACAAAGTAAAGGGGCTACAAACTGGAACACAATTACCGTGTTTCCCCGAAAATAAGACACTGTCTTATATTTATTTTTCCTCAAGAAGACACACTACGGCTTATTTTCAGAGGATGTCTTATTCCGAGGGAATCAGAACTGTCCTCCCTCTCGGCTCCCGTTCTCCCCTTACCACCCCCTTCCGGTCCCGCCCCCAGAGGCCCAGGCGCGCTGGTTGCCGGGCCTTTGAAGTGGCCGCGGGAGACTGCATCTGCTCAGCTGGGCTCCTCCTGTCTTCCCCGCCCCCAGAGGCCCGGGCGCACTGGTTGCAGAGCCTTTGAAGCGGCTGCGGGAGACCGCCTCTGCTGAGCTGGGCTCCTCCTGGTCTTTTCCACCCCAGCCCCGGGCGCGCTGGTTGCCAGGCCTTTGAAGCAGCCGCGGGAGACTGCATCTGCTCAGCTGGGCTCCTCCTGGTCTTCTCCACACCAGCCCCGGGATGCCTTATTTTCGGGGTATGGCTTATATTAAGCAAATGCTTAGAAATGCTGCTACGGCTTATTTTATGGGTATGTCTTATTTTCGGGGAAACACGGTAGTAGGGGGGAATCTGCTTTGTGCCCTGACCTGGATGGCTCAGGCTAGCCCAGTCTCATCAGATCTTGGAAACTAAGCATGGTTGGGCTTGGTTGGTAGTTAGATAGGAGACCACCAAGGAAGTCTAGGGTTGGTACACAGAGGCAGGCAATGGCAAATCACCTCTGTTCATCTCTTGCCTTGAAAACCCTATGGGGTCACCATGAGTCAGCTGTGATTTGATAGCACTTTACACTCAGACAGTCTTCTTCTCACTGCAGATGTCTTATCATCCAGGGCAGGAAACAGGTTTCCTGAGCTGGATAAAGAACTGAAATTCTGTATAGCCACCTAGTGGGATCCTATGCACTTTTATTCAGAAGTATATTCTTATACCATTAGAAGAACCCTTCAGGATCAGACCAGTGGTCTATGTATTTCACTACTCTGTTTCACACAGTGGTCGACAGTTACTCTGGGGGGACAACAAACAGAGCATGGAGGCCAAGTCCTTTCCTTGATGTTGCCTCTGAGCACTGGTATTTAGAGATTTGCTGCCTCTGAGTAAGAAGGTTTCCTTTATTCAGCATTAGGGCTGTTGAATTAAAATTTTTTTGGTATAGTTCGGATTCAGCTGAATTCGGCCCGTTTAGATTCGGGATATGCCGAAGTCCGAACTCCCCCACTTCGGGTCCGTGCAATTCAGCGGGAATTCAAAGTTTGGGGAAAAAATTCAGCCGAATAAAGCCATTAAAAACACAATCGCGCCTTTCCGTGGCTCTGGGGGGGGCATTTTTGGGGGTAGAGGTCCCAAACTTTCAGCGGAGCTTCAAAGGACGTATCTTGAAAGACTCCCCAAGTTTTGTAAAGATTGGGTCAGGGGGGGCTGAGATATGGGCCCCGAAAGGGGTCCCCCCACCCTTAAAGTGCAAGTCTGAGCAGAGCTTGCCGCCCACGCACAAAGCTCCCAGCCCTGACAAACAGCTGAGAAGTTTGCAAAGCATTGCAACACGACTGCAAAACAACACAACCTTGTAAGCAACACCTTTGCAACTGTGCAAAGCAACACCTGACACCTGGGAGTTTGCAAACAATGGAAAGGGACAGAGGCAGCTAGCTATGCATAATGAGCAGGAGGGGTGGAATTTCCCCTTTTGCATGGGACTCCAAATGCATTCTTTAAGTCACCATTTGAAAACCAGTTTTGCGCAAGCATCAAAATAGACCTAGTCGCTCTTATGAATGAGGGAAAACCTGAAGACACACTACTGAAACCCCCCCCCCTCAAACCAGGGAGAGAGCGACTCGAGGGGGAACAAACCCCCAGGCAGAACCGGCAAAAGCCCCCTTTGGCTCCCCCCCCACCCACAGAAACTGCTCCCTCCCCCCACACACACAGACTCTGCTTCCCCCCACACACACACACACAGGAGAAAAATTATAGATTAAAGCCCCCAAATGGGTCTTACTGTGGCTGTCTTCTGTTCCATCAGGAGGGGCTGGGGAGAACTTGTAATCCAAGACGATTCTAATTAGGCACGGAACGTTTTGCTCTGGAGATGCACAGGATCAGCTGATCCATTCATCCCAATAGGGGAAAGGGGAAAGGGGAAAGCCCATATCTCGGGACCCCCTGACCCAATATTTACAAAACTTGGGTGGTCTCTTAAGAAGGCATGTCTGAAGCTCTGCTCAAAGTTTGGGATCTGTACCCCCAAAAATGCGCCCCCTGCAGCCACGGAAAGAGAAAAGGGGGAGCCAATATTTCTGCCCCCACTGAACCCATATTTACAAAACTTTGGTGGTATCTTAAGAAGGATTGTCTGAAGCTATGCTGAAAGTTTGGGGGCTGTATCCCAAAAAAAGTGCCCCCTGCAGCCACGAAATGGAAAAGGGGGGAAGGGAAAAGGGGGGAAGCCCATATCTCGAGACCCCCTGACCCAATGTTTACAAAACTTGGGGGGTATCTTAAGAAGGCTCATCTGAAGCTCCACTGAAAGTTTGGGGTCTGTACCCCCAAAAATGTGCTCCCTGCAGCCATGGAAAGAAAAAAGGGGGGAGCCCATATCTAGGGACTCCCTGACCCAATGTTTACAAAACTTGGGTGGTCTCTTAAGAAGGCTTGTCTGAATCTCTGCTGAAAGTTTGGGGTCTGTAACCCAAAAAAATATGCCCCCTGCAGCCACAGAAAGGAGCGAATGTGCACAAGCACCCACCCACCCACACACACACACACAAGAGGATTTCCCTCTCTCTCTCTCTCCCCGGCCGGGCCGCACATCAGCTGATTCCTCCAGTACTCAATCCTGACTGATTGGCCAGAAGAAGACCCAGCTTGGCCACCGATTGGCCGGGGAAGGAGAATGCTGCCTACTGACGGTTATGCTGCTTACTGACGGCCCCGAATTGGCCAGATTTATTTGTGAACTCCCGAACTCGCTGAATTCGGCTCCCCGGTTGCCCGCCATTTTTGAGTTCGGTTCGTCCCGAACTAAAAACCACCGAATCAGGGGAAATTCGGCTGTTTTTCAGTTCGGGCTGAACCGAATCAACAGCCCTATTCAGCATGACTAGTAGCTATTGAAGGGCCTCTTCTCCACGTATCTGTCTAATCTTCTTTTAAAGCCATCTATGCTAGTGCCCATCACTACATCCTCTGGCAGCGAGTTCAACCATTTAATTACTCATTGAGTAAAGAAGTATTTCCTGCTGACTGAATGAGACTTGCTCCCGAGTAGCATTCTTAGAATTGCAGCTGAATATTTAAAACAAGACTGGAAAAAATGGCAGGCATCTTGGTCTCCTGCTGCCCAATGTACTAAAATTAGATATTGACCTCTGGAGAAAGTAATAATTTTGTATCATTAAGCAGGACTTGCTCACAACCCAGAAAACAATTCTAACACTGATTTTAAAAGTTCCAAAAAACAGTCTTTTCTTAATTTAAGGGGAAGTGTGCACCTTGGTAAATGCACCATATACCAAAAATTATAATACCTTTTACCAAAACCTAATCCCCAATGCATGCTCTCTTCCAGTTTTTAAAATACAAAATGGCTAAAACTCTACAGAATTAAAATGTATCCCCCAAAAGGGTATTTGCAGCAGAAATCAGTAAGCGATGCCTATAATTTTATTCTGAAGTCTCTTCTGTAACCCCTCATTAATTGCTAAATTGCTCTTTTGGCAAAGTTTGGAAAATAAAACCATGCTATAAGCACTCCTGCTGCACGCCAAGAACAAATTAATGGCAGCAATTACCAGGCTACAGCAGATTTCCATAGAGTTAGAAATTAGGTGGGCAGGTCAGAAGTTAAACACAGTAGCTGATCTACATAACTGAAGGGAGTCCCTCACAGGCCTGCTACACAGCCTTGCTTTTGACAATACTTTCACCAGGGACACCATTTCAGGTGCAGTGGGGTAGAATACAAAGAAATTTAAGTGTCAGGGAAGGTATAGTTCACAGCAGATGGTCAAGATTAAATTGCAAATGATGCCAAGTATTTGTTGTCTTTACTTTGTAAGGTAACACAGTCACCAGAGATACAGGTACTGTTCTGTGTTTCTAAATAGTGTATTTGTTGACTTTTATAATGGGGTACAGACAGGGGCAAAGGCTGCCTTGAGCCAAAAGGAAAGGTGGGGTATAAATATCTTAAATTTTGGATTTCCAAAAGGCTTTTGACAAAGTCCGCCACCAAAGACTGCTAAGCAAACTTCATAGTCATGGGATAAGAGGACAAGTCCTCTTGATTGAGAGCTGGCTGAATTGAGAGCTGGCTGAAAAATAGGAAGCAGAGAGTAGGAACCAATGGTCAGTTCTTCCAACGGAGGGATGTGAGTAGTGGGCCCCCTCAGGGATCTGGGTTGGGACTGGTGCTTTTCAACCTGTTCATCAATGACCTGGAGTTGGGGGTGAACAGCAAAGTAGCCACATTTGCAGATGACACCAAATTATTTAGGGTGGTGATGGCTGCCAACTTGGAAGGCTTTAAGAGGGGAGTGGACATGTTCATGGAGGAGAGGAGTATTCATGGCTACTAGTTCAAATGGATACTAGTCATGATGCATACCTATTCTCTCCATGATCAGATGAGCATGCCAAATATATTAGGTGCTGTGGCAGGCAGGATGGTGCTTCTGAAGTTGTCTTGTTTGTTGGCTTCCTAGAGGCACCTGGTTGGCCACTGTGTGAACAGACTGCTGGACTTGATGGGCCTTGGTCTGGTCCAGCATGGCTTTTCTTATGTTCTAAATAAATAAAAGGGGACAAACTGCTCTGGGGCCCCATAAATGTAACAGCTTCCAGCATATTGGTTCATATTGCCTACACTTAGTGAACAAACAAGACTGCTCTCAACCTTTCAACTGTGACCTTCAGGGCAGTAGCTTAGATGGCCAAACAGGGCACCCTTTGGCCCACCCAGTGAATCAGAATTCATGGTTATGAATGAAGAGATCATCATTATATCCTACATACTAAACTATTTAATATATGTATTTACTATGTTGATATTTCATGTACTTATGTTATCTTCTAACAGCATTGGGGAGGGTGAAGAAGGACCCAAGTCTGTACTTTGCCTCTGAGTCTAAACTACCTTTGTGTGGCCAACTGGCCATGGTTCTGTATATAACAAAGACCACATTTCTAGGGTTGCCAGGTCCATTTTCGCCACTGGTGGGAGGTTTTTGGGGTGGAGCCTGAGGAAGGCTGGGTTTGGGGACTTCAATGCCTTAGAGTCCAAAACGGCCATTTTCTCCAGGTGAACTGATCTCTATTGGCTGGAGATCAGTTGTAATAGCAGGAGATCTCCAGCTAGTACCTGGAGGTTGGCAACCCTACACATTCCCATGAACAGTTACATCAAAAGCAGTACTTTACAATGGATGAGAAAGATTCCAAGGGCAGACCTAAAGAGCTTTAGAAACATGGTGCCTCCACCACATGTCAAGTTCTTCCCTTTCCTAATGTATGTACCTATGATCTGGAATCATTACATCCCCACTGTGGGAGCCAGGGCTGTGGAGCAGGCCCAGAAGGATACTCATCCAAATGACATCAAGATACAAATGGAATCTGACACAGAGCTGCTGTTTTTGGCAGCAGCCCCTGTGCTTGTTATTGTTTAGGCTCATAGGCAGCAATCTTATGTACATATATTTGGAGCATATACCGCTTAACTCAATGCACTTTACTTTTTGCATCCACAGGCACAGGATAAGGATGCCTAGCAGTGGAAGATACTAATTTTCCCACTTGCTGTGCATTTCTTTTCTTCCAGGTACATTATTAACATGAATTCAGTGGGTCCAACTGAAAAGTTGAGTAGTGTAGAATTTAATCGCTGGGCAAATTAAGAGCCAGGATAGTAGTTCAGAGAGTATAGGATGTGTGTGTGGGGGGGAGACCCGGCTTCAAAGTTGTAAAGGAAAATTGTAAAGTATAGTACTTTGAAAGGTGAACCATAGACACAGATGGGCTACACAAATCATCTTTCAGATGGTTTGTAATCAGAACTCTAGGGGCAGTCAGCCCTGAAAGTCTCCTTCACCAGCCACATAATATTAACCTTCTAATTGCCATGGACCAAAAAGATCATTGGAAACATCCAAGAATTGTTGAGGTGGATTCTTGAAGTGTCAAGGTACCCATTCAATACATCTACTGCATATAGTAAGTCTTATAAACAAACAAATATATCTTGTGAAAGCAGAAAACACCCCAATCAGAGGCTGGGACTTTCAAAGGCTTGGCAATGAGTATTTCAGAAATGTCCTACTTCTTCAACATCATCATTTGTACCAGATGGACAACTGATGCCTATGATTTAGTTATGATGGCTGCCCCACTGTTGTGGTTTCCACTGGTGTAACTTCATCACTACACTGTTATGTCATCAATATGGCAGTATAAATTTGAGTTATGATGGTATAAAAGGTCCCAACTGTGATCCTAATCTATCTATAGACTGTAATTGGAAGACAGCATTGTGTTTTCTTCAGAAGTCAAAGGGTCCTTATTATTTCTTTTTGTACAAATTATCATGCCTTTTTATCATAAACTACTGACAGGGTGAGCAGAAAAAGTTAAACAAAAGTGGAAAACCATTAACTGGAACAGCTTTTTAAACAAATGTATTTGTTAGCTAATGATACAGCAAAAGTAATACCAATTGTTAGCTATGTTCTGCCTACTATAAGCAAAGCAATCTGAATTTCACATTCAATTGGACATGGCTGCTCTAATGCTTATTATTTATTATTATTAGGTAGCTGACACTGATGTATGGAAAGTTTATCCTTTCAAGGTGAAAACAGATATAACAGAGTGCCAATCTATCCACTATGTGTGTGTATGTGTGTAGTGGTTAAAGTGTTGGAGTAAGATCTGGGAGACCCCAGTTTGAGTCACCTCTTTTTCACGGAAACTCAGTGGGAGATTTTGGCCAGCCACTCTCTCTCAGCATAAGCTACCTCCTCACATGGTTGCTATAAGCATAAAATGGAGGAGAGGTAAAAAATATTGTAAGCCAGGCCTTGCCCACTTTAATGAACCATGGGGCAGGTGCCACATTGGAGAATAGTGCTCAGAAGAGCCGCATGTGCCTCCCATGCTGCTGAGTGAATATCACTGTTTACATGATTTTGGGTCACTCTTGGGGAGAAAAGCGGAATATAAATATCTAAATGAATGAATCATACTATCTGCCTTACCTAAGAAAACATATTTCCACTTTATCCTATAATGAACAAAAATAGCTTTTTAAATTCCTGCATTTCCTCTGTTGTCACCTCCATTTTAAGGGTTTCTCTTATAAGATTCTTTGGATGCATACCTGCCTTTGTAATATATGAAGCTTGGTAAAGTATCACACTCATTGTTGGAGCTGTTTGCAATTGTAATAATAATTCAGCTCACATAACCATTTGTTTAAGAAACTGTGCTTTGAATGTAGCCACTACACTATCACTGTGGCACATGACAGTCCTACAAAACACTACCTTCAGGAATGTCATAAGGCATACGTTTCCTGTGAGCAACAGACTCTGGAACATTAAGGCTGTGAAAGACTTTGAGCAGGAGCTCTTTCATCACAGGCATATTGAACTGTTTCCCTGATGCTATGGTGCTCAGCAGCTGGAGAAAAGAAAGTGTGGATTCTTGCAGGGAAGGTGACAATCAGGCATGCCTGGCTGCAACGCTGGTACATGATGGAAGAGCAATGGTGCTGAATGCTGTTGCAGATTAATATATAGTCACAATAGTGCACTGAAAGAGAGGCAGGAGGTGGGGAAGCTTGCGAATTACAGGGAATGATTCATTTGTAGAGCATGAGAAACTGTGAATCACAGTTCAGCTTTGCAATTACCATGTAGGCAGGCTAAATGCTCCCATCTTCAGGCTACGGTTTCCAACCCAGAAGCCTTAAGTGGCATGACCAATCTGCTGAGCATTACAGAATTAAATTAAATTAATCCCTCTTCTTGAATTGTGCCCATGAAGGTCAGCTCCATGAAGCTATTTCAGATCAATTAGAAAATACTTTTGATACTGCTAACTGGAGGAAGATCTGTCTGCTACCCATCTTATTTATCTGGAAGAGATAATGTGTGACTGTCAGAACCTGCCATCCAAGTGCCTCATCCCTCATATAAAGGAACATTACAGAGATGTTTATTTCAAGATACTACTTCTCTCTTTCAATAGAAACATCAGAAGCATCTACTTTTTTAGGAAATATTCAAGACTATAAACTAAAGGATACTTCAGTTACACAGACTGAGCTGTCTGTAAGTACCAGCTTCAGGTCAATATTATGTTGTAACATTAAACAAATGTTGTGGATTGGGCCAGCATTAGCACACCTTGAGGAAGAACAGCTGCCAGGTTCCAGGGTTTCTGGCAAGGCCCTCTACTATCAACCCCCATGTCCAATATCTTGCTAGCGCTCCACCAACTGTGCTTCCAGCTGTATGCAATGCTCATTGCCACCAGGGAAAGGATTGCAGGGATGCAGGCAGCTGTGTGCACAGGCAGTGGTACTAGAGCTGGCAAGTTCCTGCTGGGAGTATGGAATCACCAACCTCCAGCAGGACCTTTCCACTGCTTCTCAGCTGGGCAGTGGGAGAAAAATGAGAGGGAAATGGGGAGTGGACACATCCTGAAGGACCAACATCATTTCTGGAATGGCCAGGAGTGATTTCAGTGCATTGCAAGTGATGCTCTAGAATTCAGCAAAACTCTATGGTTTGGGCCAAGTGCTATAGCACTCTGGTGACATGCTGACATCACTTCCAGTTGTGCTGAAAGAGACCTCACAGCATCACCAGTGATTCCCACCAGTGATTCCCAATAGTGGTGAGTAGGGTCTATTAAAATTCAGGTCTATTAAACCCAAATCCAAAAACTATTGGGGGGAATTGGTGCACATCCCTAGTGTGCTGGCAACCCCAGGTGGAAGGGCTCATGATCAGACAGAGGAAGGACACATAGGCAACTGAGAGGCATGCAGGTGGGTTGAAGAGAAGAAGGGCACAATTGGGGAACCTAATGGTGGGCAGAGGGAAGGCCCCCCCTGAAAACTCTAACTAAGATCCTCCAAAACCTGGAGGAAGCAGCCCTGGTTGTGGATAGTATGACCTAGGGCTGTTGATTCGGCTCCATCCAAACTGAAAAACCGCCGAATTTTCCCCAATTCGGTGGTTTTCAGTTCGGATGGAACCAAATTTTTAAAAAGGCGGGAAAACGACGAGCCGAATTCAGCGAGTTCCAGCGGACGCCGAATAAATTCAGGCAAATTCGGCGCCCCCAAAGCAGCATTCTCCCGCGGCCAATTGGTGGCCAAGCTGGGTCTTCTTCTGGCCAATCAGTCATGGTTGAATGCACAAGCCCAGTTGCTGTGCGGCCTGGGGAGAGAAAGAGAGAGTGTCTGTGTGAGAGAGAGATCCCCGTGGGGGGTGCGTTTGCACATTCGTGCCTTTCAGCGGCTCTGGGGGGGGCATGTTTGGAGGCAGAGGTCCTAAATTTTCAGTGTAGCTTTAGGGGACACTTCCTGCAAGAACCCCCAAGTTTTGTTAAGATTGGGTCAGGGGGTCCCAAGTTATGGGGCCCGGAAGGGGTCCCCCCATCTACCCATTGCAATAAAGCCATTACAAATACATTTGTGATTTTCCATAACTCGGGGGGGGGCATTTTTGGAGGTAGAGGTCCCACACTTTCAGTGTAGCTTGAGGGGACCCTTAATGCAAGAACCTCCACGTTTTGTGAAGTTTGGGTCAGGGGGTCGCGAATTATGGGGCCCAGAAGGGGTCCCCCCACCCATCTGCCCATTGGAATACAGCCTTTAAAAACACATTCGCGTTGGGCCGTACCATTACCCCGGCCCGGGGGTCTGACTAAAAGGCAATTAATCCCGAGTTATGGGCCCCCCCATCCACCCATTGGAATGAATGGGAGCAGGCAATCCTTAATGTGCATCTAGAGAGCGGCAAATCCAAGGCAAAACCTCCCGTGCATAAATGGCCAGAGAGTATGTGTGTGAGAGTCTGCTAGAATAGTATTAGATTACTCCTGAGTCCTGACTCCCAGTCCCTGCTCCTGATGGAAGGGAAGACTTCCACAGTTTGACCCATTCGGGGGCTTTTCTCTATAATTCTCTATATATTTTTTCCTGTGTGTATGTATGTGGGGGGGATTCTGTGGGGGGGGAGCCAAAGGGGGGTGGGTTTACCTGTTCTGCTGGGGGGTGGGCTTGATTGCCTCTGTGGGGGACTGTGCTTTCTACTGTTTTCACCGGTTGCCAACTTCGTGTGGAGTTAACTGTAGGTCAGTGAGTCTCTCTCTGGCTGGTTCCTATTGTTTCCAATGGGCTGTGCAGCCGCTCCTGTTGTTTCTAATGGGCTAGCCTGTCATTCATTTTAGTACATCCCCTGTAATGTATTTCAATGGAGTCAATGCAAGTCAACTGACATTCCCCTCTCCCATTATCTTCAATGGGCTTGGCAGCCTCTCCCATTGCTTCCAATGGGCTGATATGTCATTCGTTTTAGTACATCCCTTTTAATGGCTTTATTCCAATGGGCAGATGGGGGGACCCCTTCTGGGCCCCATAACTCGGGACCCCCTGACCCAATTTCACAAAACTTGGGGATTCTTGCAAGAAGGGTCTCCTCAAGCTACACTGAAAGTGCGGGACCTCAACCTCCAAAAATGCCCCCCGGAGCCATGGAAAGCCGCAAATGTGTTTGTAATGGCTTTATTGCAATGGGCAGATGGGGGGACCCCTTCCGGGCCCCATAACTCAGGACCCCTGACCCAATATTCACAAAACTTGGGGGTGCTTGCAAGAAGGGTCCCCTCAAGCTACACTGAAAGTGTGAGACCTCTACCTCCAAAATGCCCCCCCCGGAGCCATAGAAAGCCGCGAATGTGTTTGTAATGGCTTTATTGCAATGGGCAGATGGGGGGGACCCCTTCTGGGCCCCATAACTCGGGACCCCTGACCCAATCTTCACAAAACCTGGAGGTTCTTGCAAGAAGGGTCCCCTCAAGCTACACTGAAAGTGTGGGACCTCTACCTCCAAACATGCTCCCCCGGAGCCACAGAAAGGCGCGGATCTGTTTTTAATGGCTTTAAATGGCCAAATTTATTCGCGAACTCCGAACTTAGTGCTGAATTCCACGGATCTGAATCGGGGGAGTTCGGACTTTAGCATTTTCCGAATAAAAACGGGCCAAATTTTGCCAAATCCAAATTTTACCAAAAAAAATTTCAACAGCCATAGTATGACCCATTCATTATAGACCTAATGTAGTGTACAAATAGTATATATGACTAGGAAGTCTCTATTCAGTCTATTCAGCTGGACAGATGATATGCTTCTCATGCATGACCATGATCAACTGATGTAAACAGTTGGACCCAGTTTAAAATATCAGCTGATGGAAGGGAGAGGGCATTTTCACCCATTCCTGCCCCAGCAGCAAGTCTAAAATTTCCCCCTTGTTCTGTTTCTGGTGACTCGCTGTCCGCAGGAGCAGCATGTTGTGGGGTATTTTGGGCTGCATTGGGAGAAAGTCCTACTTTGGTGATGGAAATCCCTTATGTCAGCAGGGATTTTTCATAGAATTCAGGTCTATGAGTTGCCCCACAAAGTATTGCCTGTGATTACATGGATATTGCAAGTGAACCACACATGGAGTCAGCTTTCACATTACTTAATCATTAAAAGCCACTATTATTTAATGCAGCATGATAGTGCCGTGCAAAGCAACTTGGTAGTTAAAGATGCAGAGATCCTACCCACTGTGGGTAGGATAAGAACATATTTGGTGAGGATTCATTGATCATCCTTAAGTATTTTGGCCATTGCAAAGTCAGATACACTTGGGTGCAATGCTACTCATCTCATGTGTTAAAGCAATCTTACAATGGGCTTACATCCCCACGTAGGACAGAAACAAATACTTTCTTCTGGGATGGCCAGTTAAACGGAAATGGAAGGGTAATGTCCTTCTCCCTATCCTTCAAACTACATGTGATTCTGCCTTGGGAGCACATATATTTCTTCCAGTTTGCTGGTTCTAAATACTGTGGTTATTGCTCTGTGTAACAAATAGTAATGACTACCAAATGTACTGACTGAAATGAGTCCAGAGGTGGGCAAGGAAAATGGTTGGGCATCTGGAAAACAAATCCTATGAGAAAATCCTATGAATCCTATGAAAATCCTATGAACTTCCCCCCCAACTTCCTCTAACCCATTCTTAATCCGGTCACTTCTTTGTATCATTCTTTGTCTATCCTTCTAAAACATTATATATTTATTTTTATTTATCTATTTCTTTCTAATATCCATACAAACTCCATAACTTTGTAATCCTATTTGATATGATTAGTTAACATTAAACATAATTAAAAATGTTAATGGGGTATAAATTATTCCAAAAACTAGGATAGAACTACACATACATAACATTATCATGTAAATTAAACTTTTATTATTATTATTTCCCTATACCTCCCCTTATTCCCATTATTTTAATACCCTCCAACCCTTCATCCCTTCTTTTTAAAAGACTTTTTCTGTCGAGGGTTCCTATTGTTCTTTTCTTGCTTTCTTGGTGTAGTCTCTTGAAGTCCATGGTGTCCAGTTGCTACATCTTGCCCAGTTGAGTCTTCATCCCGTCGCATTTCTTCTTGGTTTCTTCCTTTAATTGGATCTGTCAGTTCTTTGTGGCTTAATAGAAATCTTTCAGCCTCAACTGGTGAATTGACCGCACATCTGCTTTGTTTATAGATGAACGTGAGTCCTTGTGGTATTAACCAGGCATACTTTATTCCATTTTTCCTCAATATCGTTGTGAAGTCTTTGTAAGCATTTCTCTTTGCAACCAAGTGGCGAGGTATATCTTTCAGCATTATTAATGATAATCCATCTACCGAAAGAAGACTATCATATTGGATTTGCATGATTGTATTCCTCATTTTGAGATCAAAAAAGGCAATCACAATCTCTCTAGGAGTTGATTTCTGTATTTTTGGTGACAGGGGAACTCTGTATATTTTGGTTGAAGGAAGTGTATGTTTAGCCTGAAGAAAAGAAGACTGAAGGGAGACATGATCATGCTATTACCTGAAAGCTGTCACATGGAAAGTCTTCTCTGCAGTTCCAGAGGGCAAGATTAGATCTATTGAGCTTATACTTCAGGAAAGCATACTTTTGTTGAACATTAGGAGAAGCCTCCTAATAGTGAGGACAGTTCAACAGCAGAGCTGGCCAATAGTGGTACCTCCCTTACTGGATCAGACGCTTAACAGCTGTCTGACAAAAATACCCAAGTGTGGATTGCCAAACTCCTATACTGAGCAAGGAATTGGGCTAGATTACCTACAAAGCCCTTTCCAACTCTATGGGTTAGATTCAGCCAGCTTTTTCACTCAGCCTAGGGTTGCCCGGTCCCTCTTTGCAACTGGCAGGAGGTTTTGGGGGCAGAGCCTGAGGAGGGAGGGGTTTGGGGAAGGACTTTAGTGCCATAGAGTCCAATTGCCAAAGCGGCCATTTTCTCCAGGTGAACGGATCTCTATCGGCTGGAGATCGGTTGTAATAGCACGAGATCTCCAGCTAGTACGTGGTGGTTGGCAACCCTAACTAAACCCCCAAAAGGCCAATATGGATTTTGTCCATGCTGATCTCATGACCCCCCAGCATAGCTTTTTTGGCACACCCCTAGTGGTGTGTACATCTCAAGTCTTGCTGAGAATCTTACCCTAGACCGGGGTGTCAAACTCAACTGTTATGAGTGCTGGATATGGCACAAATGTCACTTGGTCTGGCTGGGCTGGACCCTGCCTCACCAGCCTAGATCGAAAGTGCAGGGGGTGGCTGCCTCGGCTGGCTTGCAGGCCGGATAAGAGCTCTCAGAAAGCCAGATTCGGGCCCCGGGCCTTATGTTTGACGCCCCTGCCCTAGACACTAAAATATCTCCCTAATTTCTAAAATTTGAAATCATAACTGCTTGCCTCATTGATGGGCATACAACTAAAAAAACTGTGCTAACTGTGCTAAAAGAAAACCTATTGGCTATTGTTGACCCAGGTTATTTTCAGGTCAGCCAGAGGCAAGGAATAGCAAGAACATCCTGAACTGTAAATTATAAAACAAGGAAAAGAAAAATAGAAAGAAAAGAAAAATACTTCCTGCTTCAGGGTAGAACGTCTAGTGTTAGGAAGCAGGTTCCCAAAGGACAGGTGATTGTACCCAGTGATAAGAAGTGCTCATATTTTCTGCCATTGCCTGAGGCACACGGCCTTGGCCACTGGCAAGAGAAAGATAGTAGATCAGACAGACTTTTGTTTAATCCAATGTGTCAATTCCTGTATTGAAAAGATTGACTTTGTTAAACACAGGATGCTTTGACAGAGTAAGATTATTCCTGAAGCACAACATAGTAACATAACACACCAAATAATATAATCTCAAGATTTTATTTTCTTCATTCTTCGTCTGAGAAGAGTACACATACTATTGATCATCTTTATTTATGTGCCATAGTTAACAGTTAATGATCAAACCAGTTATGTAAAAACTAATAAAAATAACTACCCCCCAAAAAAGGTTCAGTGTTTAATTTGAAGTGAAAATAAGCGTCTGAATTAGTCTTTTAAAGGTTCCTTTCTCCATTTTGCAAACAAATTAAAGTATGCTTTTTAAATAGCAGTAATAAGCAGGGAAAGCATCATAGACACCAAAAAAACATGCTATGGGAGCAATTGTAATCTGGTATACTCAGAAATAAATCCCATTTTATTCAGTGAATCTTACTCTGAGGAAAGTGTTCCTGGATTGCAGCCTGCGTTGGTGAACAGAACTGTTAGTGATCAAAAAGACTCAATCAACCTCACTTTGGATTTCAATTTGTTCATAGTACAATAAAACAATAAAAATATTCATATTTTTCAAACATTTGCCATAGAATCACAAATGCTCTGCATACAAGCACTTCCACAATGCTTTTCTCATCTCCCATCATCCATTAAATTTGCTTTTATCAACTGAAAAGACTACACAATGAGAGTTTTGATCCCATTTGGGAGGAAGAGGGAAGCTACTTTGCTTGTCTCCCTCTTGTAGTTTTACACACTTTGCCTCTCTGACTTGATGTTCCTTCATGGGAACGTTTGGTTGTAAACACAAATATTTTGCATGTGTGCACTGTCACACTGTTTTCCCTGTAGCTGGTCCCTTCCCTTATCTGCTCACACAATGCATCTGAGAGGGAAAAGATACCTTACAAAAATTAAATTACTTTTATTGTCTTGATTAGGGTTCTGCATATTGAACCAAAAATAACCTTGAAATTAGCTGTTTCGCTAAATTTCAGGATTCAGGTTTACCAAACACAAGCCAAAGCCGAACAGGCGATTCCTGAAAAACCACATTTTCAGGTTAGGCTATTCACCTTTGCTCAGAGGCACAGCTCTATGCTTTCTTCCCTTTTTCTTTCTTTCTTTCTTTCTTTCTTTCTTTCTTTCTTTCTTTCTTTCTTTCTTTCTTTCTTTCTTTCTTTCTTTCTTTCTTTCTTTCTTTCTTTCTTTCTTTCTTTCTTTCTCTTGTTTTCTTAGGACCCCATAGTTGGGGCCCTTTTGAGGTAGGGGTCATGTAATCAGAGCCAACATGATCTGACCAACTGACAACTAGCTCATCTGTACTTTAAAAGATGGGGCTCACCCAGTCTGGAGAATGTTAGTTTTCGTCAGCTACTCATGGCCCTTCTCAAGAAGACTCCCTCACCCATGTGGATGAGCAATCTCCGTAACATGAGCTGCCTTAGTCATGACTTTGGCTGGCTCCGATATTGTGTCCCTGCACTGTGATCATCTCTTGGAATCTGATTTTCATGACCACAATAAAGGACTGCTCGCAGGATGTCATTTGCCACCAAAAGAAATGTTTTCCATGCCTGTTTACTCTTTCATTTAAGCCTTTTTCCTCCATTTGGAAGCTCCTTCGCATGGGCATCATGCAAAGCAACCCAGAATCCCAGATCCCAGACTTTGAAGCACCAGCCTGGAATTGCCTCTTTCTGCGAGTCCTCAGCAATGGTGAACCTTTGAACCTGATGGACAGCTCAGCTCGCAAATGCCTGGGGGGTGGGGGCAACCCTTTGGGAGCCCATAAAATTGGTTCCCCTGTCCCAAACGTCACCAAACTTTGGTAACCATCTAGGGAGAATCCCTTGCATCCATGCTGCAAATTTGGGGACTCTACCTCCAAAAACGCCCCCCCCGGAGCTTAAAAAAAATCCCCATTGACTATAATGGGCCTGAATTTTTCAGGAAACTTGAAAATAAGCCAAATGCCTATATTTACTGGTATGGATATCTGGCTTATTTCAGGTTTACAAAAAAATTGGACCAAAAAAACCCGAGCCCGAAATTTACCAAAAAACATTTTTCCACAACTCTAGTCTTGATCTTTCTGAGCTGGAGGGTGGAAGCCTCATGGGTTGTCTACCTAGCGTTCCAGCTTTGTTTACTAATCCTTCAGGGGCCAAGCCCATCTTACCCACAGATCATGCAGGGCAGCTGCCTTGTGCTGAGTGGGACTGCAGCCCCATTCTTCCTCTGACAAAGAAGGGAAGAAGAACAAGAGCTAACAGTGGCTACCTTGAGTTCGGTAATGGAAGAAAAGTAAGATGTACTTAAGAATAATAAATATACATAGTACACAAGAAACAATACAAAAACACAAGGGGTTGTTTGCCCTGTAGTATATCACACTATAAATACTTATCTGAAGTATCAACAAATCTTTGGGATTCTAAATTTGGGATTCTAAATCTTTGGGATTCTTTTCAAGCTTTAAACATTAAAAACATAAGCTTAAATAGTATTAATGTAAGAGTTATCATGCTGGATTAGACCAGTGGTCCATCCAGTTCAGTGCACCCATATAAACCTACTTGACCAATATGATCATCTTCAGAGGCCCTGCTTCTGGTGCCCCCTCAATCTTAGGCTAGATGGGTGGTCACAGCCTTCTTGGTCACAGCATCAAAATGATGGGATTCTCCCCAGTTTATTTGTTTGGCATTCCCTCAGTGATTCTTGTTTACCCTCCTTCCCAATGATATATTGATTTGTGTATGTGTTTTGTCTTTAATTGTTGATATAAGGGTTATTTGAGTGGTTGCATTTTAGGCTCACTTTCATGTTTTTATCATTTACTACTTAGGCACTCTATGTTGGGTGGAAAGGCAGATTAGAAATGTTTTAAATAAATGAAATAAATGAACTAATAAACAAATAAATCCTATTTCACCCAGTGCTCAGCTAGTTGCCTTGGAAAGCCAACAAACAGGGCATAGAGGCCAAGAGATTTTCATGAATTTGTTTCAGATATATATTGCCTCTGTATGTGAAGATTCCCTTTAGTCGTCTTGGCTAGTAACCACTGATGGACCTGTCCTTCATGAATCTATCTAACCCCTTTTTTCAAACTACCTTTGCAAGTGGCCATTACTAGGGCTGTTGATTCGGTTCGGCCCGAACTGAAAAACAGCCGAATTTCCCCTGATTCGGTGATTTTTAGTTCGGGACAAACTGAACTCAAAAATGGCGGGCAACCGGGGAGCCGAATTCAGCGAGTTCGGGAGTTCATGAATAAATCCGGCCAACTCAGGGGCGGCAGAAAGCAGCATAACCGTCAGTCAGCAGCATTCTCCTCCCCCGGCCAATCGGTGGCCAAGCTGGGTCTTCTTCTGGCCATCAGTCAGGACTGAGTACTGGAGGAATCAGCTGATGTGCGGCCCGGGCCGGGGAGAGAGAGAGAGAGAGAGAGAGAGAGAGAGAGAGAGAGAGAGAGAGAGAGAGAGAGAGAGAGAGAGAGAGAGAGGGGGGGGGGAAATGCTCCTGTGGGGGGTGCTTGTGCACATTCGCTCCTTTCTGTGGCTGCAGGGGGCGTATTTTTTGGGGTACAGACCCCAAACTTTCAGCAGAGATTCAGACAAGCTTTCTTAAGAGACCACCCAAGTTTTTTAAACATTGGGTCAGGGGGTCCCGAGATATGGGCTCCCCCCTTTTTTCTTTCCATGGCTGCAGGGGGTGCATGTTTGGGGGTACAGACCCCAAACTTTCAGTGGAGCTTCAGATGAACCTTCTTAAGATACCCTCCAAGTTTTGTAAACATTGGGTCAGGGGGTCTCGAGATATGGGCTCCACCCCTTTTCCCTCCCCCCCTTTTCCATTTACGTGGCTGCAGGGGGTGCTTTTTTGGGGATACAGCCCCCAAACTTTCAGCATAGCTTCAGACAATCATTCTTAAGATACCACCCATGTTTTGTAAAGATGGGTTCAGTGGGGGCAGAAATATTGGCTCCCCCCTTTTCTCTTTCCGTGGCTGCAGGGGGCGCATTTTTGGGGGTGCAGATCCCAAACTTTGACTGGAGCTTCAGACAAGCCTTCTTAAGAGACCACCCAAGTTTTGTAAACATTGGGTCAGGGGGTCCCGAGATATGGGCTTTCCCCTTTTCCCTATTGGGATGAATGGATCATCTCATCCTGTATGCTTCTCCAGAGCAAAACGTCCCGTGCCTAATTGGAATCGTCTTGGATTACCCAGTCCTCCCCAGCCCCTCCTGATGGAACAGAAGACAGCCACAGTAAGACCCCTTTGGGGGCTTTAATCTATAATTTTTCTCGTGTGTGTGTGTGGGGGGGGGAGCAGAGTCTGTGTGTGCTTGGGGAGGGAGCAGTTTCTGTGGGTGGGGGGGAGCCAAAGGGGGCTTTTGCCGGTTCTGCCTGGGGTGTGTGTTCCCCCTCAAGTCTCTCTCTCCCTGGTTTGAGGGGGGGGGTTCAGTTGTGTGTCTTCAGGTTTTCCCTCATTCATAAGAGCGGTTAGGTCTATTTGAATGCTTGCTCAAAACTTCTCAGCTGTTTGTCGGGGCTGGGAGCTTTGTGCGTGGGCGGCATATACGTTTTTCCCCATGTTGTGGCACCTTCTGTATGGAGTTCCCTTCCTACAACTGTTTGACTATTGGGTGTCAGCTGAGGACAGTTTTGTTTTCCCAGTCTTTTGGCAACAGGTAATACTGATTGATATAATTTAGTTGTTTTTCTCCCTTCTCAGGTTTGTTAAGGATCTTATGTTGCTGTTTGTTTGAGTTCTATGTAAGCCAATGGTTTTATTTTCAATTAATGTTTACTGTTTAATGTTTGTGTTGAGTACTAATCCCATTCTTGAACTCACATTGGCAGCCACTTGAGCTGGAAACAAAAGATAATAGTTCCTAGGAGAACTAAAAGTAGTGGATTAGTAGTTTTGATGCCTTTGGTGTACATGTACTTTTTGTGTGTCTCTGGTCAAACAGTTGTGATGAGTGTGTGCAATCTCAAAGGCAACAATGCCTCTTTTACCACACTTGATAAAATGTCCTATTGGTTTGGATTCGACATCTCTATGAGGAGGGCTCATAGCTTAGTGGTACAAAATCTGCTTGGCATGTAGGAGATCCTAGGTTCAGTCCCCACCAGCATCTTCGGTTAAGTCTCGCTCCAACTCCCCACTTGTAAATATTTAAATGAATGATTCATACTATCTGCCTTGTCTCAGAAAATGTATTTCCACATTGCCATATAATGAATGAAATTGCCCTTTTAATTCCTACATGTCCTCTGTTGTGATCTCCATTGTAATGGTTTCTCTTGTAAAATGCTTTGGGCAGAGACTGGCCTTGCTTGTATATGGAACACTGCCCTAGAACCCAAACAACTGTCTCCTCCCAGCCTTTCAGCCTGGGTTGTATGTATACTCCTGTTAAAAACTTGGCTCTAAGGATGGTAAGATGTTTCCCCCCCCTTTCTAAACCAGTTTTCTAAAGTGAATAAAACAAACACAGCAGTTTTTAATATAGAGTTTTTATCATATGCTATCACTCAATATTGTGAACAGCTATGACAAACGGTTGCATTATTTACCACAAAAGAACAAAGGAGTCTTCCAGCTTCTCTGAAGCTAGATTCCAGAGGCATATGTTACTGGCTTTAACAGCTCCTCGATAATGTGTCCTAGCACTAGAAACCTTTCGCCTAATCCAATCGAAGTAGGCAGTGTAATGCATTTATGATTCGGTAATGCATGGTAAGTTCTCTTGCTGCTTTTAAATATTACACATATGCTCAGTTAATCCCATCTGTCCCTCAATAGTTGTAGTCTGGCACCAGCAGAATTATCTCTGAAAAGAATGTAAATTCCAAAACACAGCTGCAAGCACAAAGCTGCACGACGACTGTCAGACAAAATGACAAATGTTCATATTTTATGGTTGTAATTTCTGCTTTGGTAGGTCTTACCTTCCATTTTTTTATGTGGCCTGAAGAATATGGGCCATTTGTCTCATGCAAATATTTATGGTTTAGGGAGAAGAGGGGAAAACAATTTTGCTTATTGAAATTTATGTGTATATATATGTCTGTATCTATCTACATAAATATAGATTGATCTATCCATGCATGTATACTCATATACACACATGGGAGGGGGGTGATTCTTCTGTCTTTCCTCTCCATGTTATTTAGCTGCTGTTTCCAATCCCTTGCTCATTAACATCAATACAGATCTACTCAGCTTCTATGCTTTTTGAAGCTGAACAATGTTGTTGGTTTAGAAGGATTCTATTCTGTTGGTTGTATCAACTATTGGTTTTTTTCATTCCGTACACTTTTATGGCATGCATCTATATTTTTAAATAATACCTAAAATGGGAAGTGTTAATGTAATGAACAGGTGTTTGAAAACACAAGCATCATGCAGGTAAATTCATCTGCAAGCAGGGTGACAAACTTGTATGAAAATTTATTGATGGGGCATTCTAAGTTGGAATCCCTTCACCGCCATAAAGGTAACTTCTTGATCTTGGGCACAATACATCATTGTACAGTTTCCTCACAGGGTTGTTCTTATGAGAGTATAATGAGAGGTCCTGATATAACTACCCAATGGCACACAAATACTCACTACCACCTTTTGAAGTACCCATCTCTTTTTTAAGAAAAGAAACAACTTAGCCTTAAGTAGTCTGAGTAACAAAGAGCATGTGTGTGCATTTAACTCAGTCATAATTGTACAAACATATAACAGAAATGAACACAAAAACATCACAAACTGTGGCAGGGTTCCCAACATGGTGTCCCTGGCTCTCACTGTAAATCCCCCTCCCCCGAGCTTTTCAGAAAGTGAGCAGAGCGACTGGGCACCAATATTCGTGAGCAGGGAACCCTGTTCTAGTCTTAGAGTCCAGGGTCCTGGGTTGTTGGCTGGACTATGTTTCCAACCAAAATATAGATAATACTTATCTTGAGAGATCTTTGGCTGGACTCTGAATAAGACAGCAATTTTAGAATGACACCAACTCCGCTCAGAAATCCAAAGGTGCTCACAGGCTCAAAAAGTTTAGGGACCTCTGAACTATAGGCAGCCACTGTAAAACACATTACACTTGCTAGAAAGATGCTGTGAAAAACCCCACCCACTTGTTTACTGAACTTTATTCCAGGTGATGATAATAATGATGCAATAATGATGATGGAATAATTATGCAAAAGAAATTCTCAGATGCATTGACTAGACTCCAACCACATTGTTACAAATAGTATCTTTTGTGCTACTCTACAAAGAAAGCAGCACAACTGAACTTGTTGATTGCCTGTCAAAACTGAGCGGAAGCACATTTCTATCATAAATATACTCTATTGGCCTTTTTCTGTTGTCTGTTTTTCTATGTCTTGCATTTTTTTAACTATCTTTGTTCACTAGGAGCATGCCTATAATACTAGGTGCTGTGGAACACAGGCAGGATTTTGCTGCTGCAGTTGTCTTTAGGGTTGCCAACCTCCAGGTAGTTACAATGTCAATAAGAAACCTGTGCCATATATAACGTCGTTGTGGAAATTAGCAGCACGAAAGGCTCAAAATGAAATCCAACTGGAATTGCATCACAAAACTTATATTCAAACAAAGCATTACATCATGCTAAATGAAACAAAATCAAGCATTACATCATGCGAAAGTGAGCAAATTACAAACGTGTGCGGCTCAGACAATAACACACAGCGCAACAAGCTAATGAAGTGGGGCGGGACAAATCCTCCTACTGTCTAAGATGGTAAAGTCGCAAGTCCAAGGAGACCAACAAACATGAAAGACGGTGAAAGTTCGTGGAGAGGAGAACGCGTGGCTAGTCGCTGATGCGCGTTTCAAAAGGCTTTCTTCAGCTCCAATAGAAAAGCAGCTTTTAAGTCCATTTGGTGATAAGCTGGTTGTCAAAGAGACCGTCAACTGTGAAGTACAAGGTATTACATTGTCACATATAAAATACATACACTACTAAAGTCCATGTGGATGCTGTAACTCAAAAGGAAACTTACCAAAATGCGTCTTAATGAAACTCAATAGCGCATTGTAAAAGGATCCGCGGTGGGAAGCTAACAGGAAGGGAGTTCTTATATAGCTGCCAGTGTAGCTTCTTAAAGGGACAGAGCCCCTTATGCAACAAAGCAACCTCGGAATATAAATACAATTATACAAAGCATGAGAAATCAAACTCGTTATTTAAACCCTTAGGAATGAGAGTCTGAAAAGCATAAATTAAGCGAGATTCTTGCTGCAAAAGTATTTTCTTAGCATCTTGAATATGAAAAGGTTTAGATTTGAACTGCCAAAGAACAAAAAAGAGTAGGTCTGTATCAGCATGGCGTGCATGTATATAATGTTGTACAAGTGGTGCCTCCAAATTCCGTGCGTGAATGCGTGCACGGTGCTCACCGATCCTCAGACGGATTGGACGGGATGAGCAACCAATGTACATGAGGCGACATGGACACAGAACCGCGTAAACAGACATGGGGGTACCACAATTGCTAAATTGGCGTAGAGTGTAAGAAAATTTTGGAGAGCTAGAGTGGACCACTTTGATGGGCAGACTGTAAGGACACATAGAGCAGTGGCCACACTTGTGGTGGCCAGTAGTCTGTGATGGTCTTTTAGGTTAAAAGACCATCACAGACTACTGGCCACCACAAGTGTGGCCACTGCTCTATGTGTCCTTACAGTCTGCCCATCAAAGTGGTCCACTCTAGCTCTCCAAAATTTTCTTACACTCTACGCCAATTTAGCAATTGTGGTACCCCCATCTCTGTTTATGCGGTTCTGTGTCCATGTCGTCTCATGTACATTGGTTGCTCATCCCGTCCAATCCGTCTGAGGATCGGTGAGCACCGTGCACGCATTCACGCACGGAATTTGGAGGCACCACTTGTACAACATTATATACATGCACGCCATGCTGATACAGACCTACTCTTTTTTGTTCTTTGGCAGTTCAAATCTAAACCTTTTCATATTCAAGATGCTAAGAAAATACTTTTGCAGCAAGAATCTCACTTAATTTATGCTTTTCAGACTCTCATTCCTAAGGGTTTAAATAACGAGTTTGATTTCTCATGCTTTGTATAATTGTATTTATATTCCGAGGTTGCTTTGTTGCATAAGGGGCTCTGTCCCTTTAAGAAGCTACACTGGCAGCTATATAAGAACTCCCTTCCTGTTAGCTTCCCACCGCGGATCCTTTTACAATGCGCTATTGAGTTTCATTAAGACGCATTTTGGTAAGTTTCCTTTTGAGTTACAGCATCCACATGGACTTTAGTAGTGTATGTATTTTATATGTGACAATGTAATACCTTGTACTTCACAGTTGACGGTCTCTTTGACAACCAGCTTATCACCAAATGGACTTAAAAGCTGACGTTGCTTTTCTATTGGAGCTGAAGAAAGCCTTTTGAAACGCGCATCAGCGACTAGCCACGCGTTCTCCTCTCCACGAACTTTCACCGTCTTTCATGTTTGTTGGTCTCCTTGGACTTGCGACTTTACCATCTTAGACAGTAGGAGGATTTGTCCCGCCCCACTTCATTAGCTTGTTGCGCTGTGTGTTATTGTCTGAGCCGCACACGTTTGTAATTTGCTCACTTTCGCATGATGTAATGCTTGATTTTGTTTCATTTAGCATGATGTAATGCTTTGTTTGAATATAAGTTTTGTGATGCAATTCCAGTTGGATTTCATTTTGAGCCTTTCGTGCTGCTAACCTCCAGGTAGTAGCTGGAGATCTCCTGCTATTACAACTGATCTGCAGCCGATAAAGATCAGTTCACCTGGAGAAAACGGCCGCTTTTGCAATTGGAATCTATGGTATTGAAGCCCTCTCCCCCCTAAACCTTGCCCTTCTCAGGCTCCGACCCAAAAACCTCCCACCAGTGGCAAAAAGGGACCTGACACCCTAGTTGTCTTGTTTGTGGGTTTCCTAGTGGCACCTGGTTGGCCACTGTATAAACAGACTGCTGGACTTGATTGGCCTTGGTCTGATCCAGCATGGCTTTTCTTATGTACTTATGTTCTTATGTTCGTTTGTTTTTTCTTTTGTGATTTGGAATATCCTCTGCTGGGTATTTTCTCATACTAAGTACCACATTGTTATCTGTAATAATTCTGCTGTGAATGTTGACTGACTATTCATTTGTAAGACAAAGAATTTGGTGGCGAATGTGAGATAATTGTTTAGAAAGGGCCTATGAAGCTTCTGTTAATATTCATGGAAGCTTGGCAGAAGTGGTGTCTCCCAGATTAAAACTGGGGGAAGAGGAGTGTCTTTGTATGCAAAAGAAGATCAGTATCTGTGACTGCTGATTAAAATCTGGTAATGTTGATCAATTTAAAATAAAACCCTGGGGTGCCTTAAAAGAAACGGGTTGATTTGTATTTTTAAAAGGAAAAAATAGAATGGCATTCACATATTATTTTAGGTTGAATGTGAAGTCTCAATTTGCAGTACCGTAGTCCTTGGAGTACATTAGAGAAAGTTTCCTGTTATGCTCCATCAATTTCCAAAGGAGTGATCGATACTCTTTATTTTAGTTTTCCATAGAGAAACCAAAAACAATTGTGGTTCCCACTTGTTGGAATAGTAACTTTCACTTGTTTAAATAGTTAAATCAGTTACAAATCATATAAATCAGTCATAAATAATTTCAAAAACCTACAGTTCAGTGATGGTCTAACTAGACCTCAGCAACATTAATGATGGTCATTCTGCTAGGATCAGCATCATTTTTAAAAGACCCAAGGCAAACCTGTTTGACAGAAGTTCAAGTTGTTTGGTGCCAGTCTCAGTGATCAGCTCATATCTGAATGCTGTCATTAAACAAGGTAAAGTCAACACAAAATGTGTGTCATCCCTAGTGGTAAGTCTAAACATAATATCTGAGTGGAGGATCACACACCGTGAGGAGGCTGTTTTGGTAGCATGTCTGTAATGTGTGTTCTGGCTCAGACAATTGGCAACTATTATCAGTGGGGAAACCATCAGCTAAATGTGTGTGGGGGGTATGATTTCTGTCTCTTTCCTTGACCTTGCAGAAACCTATGTTTCTTTCACATCTGACTTTTTTTTCCTGAAAAAGTACCTACAGACTTTCATCTTCCAGCACCATGGCAAGTAGTTTCAGATGGTGGTTTGTGACTCATCACCCATTAAATAACCAAGAGAATCAAAAGCATTGAAAATGGTTTGCAGCTGCTGTCTGATCCAAGCACAAAAAAGCATATTTCTGTCTCGCATCAAATGAAATGCACAGGAACATTTGCAGCATTAGTGCAGAATGAAGTCTGGGTTTTTATACCATGAATCATATGTATTCAGTTACCATAAAATGAGGAGCTGGTAGTAGACCGGACGTAAGAAGGATCTATTTAAAATCGCAGAATCTTGACAACACAAAGCCTTGACATGCTGTTATTTAGAAGCCAATTTGGCTTGGAATCTGTTGTAAGATTTGAGCGTATGATTTACTAGCAACTCACTGATAATGATAATATGCTTGAAAGTGCCTGAGTCCTTCAATCTTTTGTAGGGGAAGATAACCAGAGAACTGAGTGCTGATCTAGAGATGCTCAAAGGTTCTGTGTGAACAGATGTTGGGTATCATTTCAATAGTGGCTGCAGCTTCAGCGATACAAAAATATAATTTGGAAGCATGCTGTTATAAAATGAAGACCTTTAGAATGTGAAAGTTCGTAGTATTCAGGGAAGCTGTGATGTTTGCAAGGAACTCTGGCAAAATACCTCAGCTGTGGAATATGCCAAAGCCTGAATCATAGGAAAGGGAAAATATGTACAGATCTTTATCTAAGGATCTGAGCATAATTTGGTGATGTGCTGTATGGATTAAGAAGCAACTGAGTGGAAGACAATCTATGAAGACTTCAATTGTATTTTCAACCAGTTTCACAAACATGATCCCCCCCCCCAAAGTTTAATCTCGCAAGAGCATGAAGTATATAATATCAAGGATGGGGAGGTTAATCGGAAGAGATTAAGTGGCATGATAAAGTCACACCACAAGCCTCAGACAGATTGGAGATATACTTAATAGCTTGAGACAAAAAAAGAAAAGAAAACTAAATCCAAGCTTTCAAAGGCAGACTGATTGGGGGGAAAATAGTCCACAAAGAGAAACAAAGATTTCCTATTATTCTCAGCTCTGCTGAGGAGATTGCTCACATTTTGACATAAGTACACACATAATAAAGGGAAACCCACTGCAAATATTGATTTTGTTTTTATACCAAACAGTTGACTATAAAACCTTATAATACTTTTTACAATACACTTGAGATTTTTCCCCTTTGTCTTTAAACAAAAGACCGTTGTTTCTATTTGTGAGTAAGATGCCAGAACACGGTACAGTGAGCAATCTGAAATTGCTGGTGGTGGAAGAAGGCATATCCCCCTATTGATTAGCGTCTGGAAGCAGCTTCATAAATTGCCATCGAGGCAAGAAAACAAAATTGCATTTTAGTTTGCACAAGCACAGTCAGCGCATCTAAATCAGGGCTTCAATTATATTGCCCACAATTTCTTCCCCCCAAAAAAAATTTTTGTAGGGTCTATAAGCAAGAAGCAAGAAAGATATAAGGGAAGCATTAAGTTTCTTGGTTCTTGTAGGTTATCCGGGCTGTGTAACCGTGGTCTTGGAATTTTCTTTCCTGACGTTTCGCCAGCAACTGTGGCAGGCATCTTCAGAGTAGTAACACTGAAGGACAGTGTCTCTCAGTGTCAAGGGTGTAGAAAGAGTAATATATAGTCAGAAAGGGGTTGGGTTTGAGCTGAGTATTGTCCTGCAAAAGTATTGTCCTGTAAGTATCAAGATAATGTGCTAATGAGGGTATGGTATGTTAATATGGAACCATTGTATCCTGAAGTGATCTGTTAATGTGTGTAATCCAAAACTAATCTGTATGGCTATTGTTGAATGTTGTCTTTGTCTGGAGGTTTTTCAGGGCAGGAAGCCAAGCCTTATTCATTCTTACTCTCCTCTTTTCTGTTAAAGTTGTGCTGATGTTTGTGAATTTCAATGGCTTCTCTGTGCAATCTGACAAAATAGTTGGTAGAATTGTCCAGTCTTTCAGTGTCTTGGAATAAGACCCTGTGTCCTGTTTGTGTCAGTCCATGTTCAGCCACTGCTGATTTCTCAGGTTGGCCAAGTCTGCAGTATCTTTCATGTTCTTTTATCCTTGTTTGTATGCTGCGTTTTGTGGTCCCGATGTAAACTTCTCCACAGCTGCAAGGTATACGATATACTCCTGCAGAGGTGAGGGGGTCTCTTTTGTCTTTTGCTGATCGTAGCATTTGTTGTATTTTCTTGGTGGGTTTAAACACTGTTTGTTTAAACCCACCAAGAAATCATTATTCTACCAGCTGACAAAGGCAATGCCACAGTGATCATGAAAACAGAAGAATACAAAAAGAAGATTGAGGAACTTCTGGACCCTGCCACATACAAAAAACTAAAACGAGATCCAACTTGCAAAATTACCAGGAAAACTAGCATTCTGATCAAGAATTCCACTCTTCATCCCGACACACACAGAAAACTATGCAAGACTGAAGCACAACCACCACGATTATATGGACTACCTAAAATTCATAAGGATTCCGTTCCACTCCGACCCATCGTGAGTGCCATTGGTTCCCCAACATATGAATTAGCTAAATATTTGACCACCCTCCTACAGGACCACATTGGAAAAACCACTTCTTACATCAAAGATTCAACTCACTTCATCAACAAAATCAGTCCGTTAAGACTCAATCCAAAGGATATATTAATCAGTTTTGATGTTGTATCCCTCTTTACCAAGGTTCCAGTTAAAGACACAATCTCATTGATTAACCAGATTTTTCCAGAAGATATAACAGCCTTATTTCACCATTGTTTGACAACAAGTTATTTCCTATGGGATCAAGAATTTTATGAACAGATTGATGGAGTAGCTATGGGAAGTCCACTCAGTCCAGTAATAGCAAACTTTTACATGGAATATTTTGAAAAGACAGCATTAGAATCAGCACCTTACAAACCTACAGTCTGGTTCAGGTTCGTAGATGATACATTTACCATTTGGAGCCATGGTGAAGAAAAATTAATGGACTTTCTAAACCATCTTAATAATATCCATCCAAACATTCAGTTTACCATGGAAAAGGAAATTGAGGGTAAACTCCCATTTCTTGATACCCTTGTCATCCGTAAATCAAACCTTCAGTTAGGTCACAAGGTCTACCGGAAACCAACTCACACAGATCGCTACTTACACAAAAACTCCAACCACCACCCCCGACAGAAAAGAGGAATAATCAAAACATTAATGGACCGTGCAAGACGGATCTGTGAACCACAGTTTCTCAAGGAAGAAACTAACCATCTAAATCACGCACTGCTAGCAAACGGCTACTCCAAGAATGAAATCAGAAGGGCCATTGAACCAAACAAAAATCAGAAAACTCAAGAAAAACAGTCTCCCATAGGAAAGGTATTCTTGCCATTTATTAAAGGAGTCACTGATAGGATGGAGAAACTTTTGAAAAAACATAACCTACAAACAGTGTTTAAACCCACCAAGAAAATACAACAAATGCTACGATCAGCAAAAGACAAAAGAGACCCCCTCACCTCTGCAGGAGTATATCGTATACCTTGCAGCTGTGGAGAAGTTTACATCGGGACCACAAAACGCAGCATACAAACAAGGATAAAAGAACATGAAAGATACTGCAGACTTGGCCAACCTGAGAAATCAGCAGTGGCTGAACATGGACTGACACAAACAGGACACAGGGTCTTATTCCAAGACACTGAAAGACTGGACAATTCTACCAACTATTTTGTCAGATTGCACAGAGAAGCCATTGAAATTCACAAACATCAGCACAACTTTAACAGAAAAGAGGAGAGTTTAAGAATGAATAAGGCTTGGCTTCCTGCCCTGAAAAACCTCCAGACAAAGACAACATTCAACAATAGCCATACAGATTAGTTTTGGATTACACACATTAACAGATCACTTCAGGATACAATGGTTCCATATTAACATACCATACCCTCATTAGCACATTATCTTGATACTTACAGGACAATACTTTTGCAGGACAATACTCAGCTCAAACCCAACCCCTTTCTGACTATATATTACTCTTTCTACACCCTTGACACTGAGAGACACTGTCCTTCAGTGTTACTACTCTGAAGATGCCTGCCACAGTTGCTGGCGAAACGTCAGGAAAGAAAATTCCAAGACCACGGTTACACAGCCCGGATAACCTACAAGAACCAATGAACTCTGACCATGAAAGCCTTCGACAATATTAAGTTTCTTGTTCTTGCTGTTTGCCCCCAAAATCTGTCTTCTGATTCTTCCTTTGCCCTTGTGCAAACTGAACCTACAATTCTTTATTGTCATATCATGTCCAGTTTTACCTGTAAAATGTACATGTTCTTCAATGTCATTTGTGCATTAATCAAATCAGCATTATACATTATATGCAAGGTAAGAATATGAGCAATGCACACTATATGTATAAACTATTAGAAAATGCCAATTCTCCAGAGACCTGCAAGAGGCATCACACAAAGTAGAAACATTGCAACCAAATCACTGATTGCATCATAGAAAATGATCAGGACTACATTCATGAAAACAGCTAGGGGCATTAAAATAGCATAACAACATTCTGCAGCCTAAAATTATAAGAAAATAAGAAGAGCCCTACTGGGTAAAACCGGTGATCCATCTAGACAAGCTTCCTGTATAACTCACTAGCCAACCAGTTACCCTGGAGAACCAATGATAGGAGCATAGAGGCCAGGACATTCCCCTGATGTTGCCTCCTAGCACTGGTATCCAGAGGTTTACTGCCTCTGGATATGAATGTTTCCTTTAGTTAGCATGGCTCATTGATAGACCTATCCTCCATGATGAATCTGTCTAATCTTCTTTTAAAACTATCTATACCCAAATACTTCAAGAATTAACTTACTCACTGTAAAGAAGCATTTGAGTAAAAAAGTATTCCCTTTTATCTGTCCTGAATCTATTGCCCATCAGCTTCCTTGGGAGCCCCTGAGTTCTAGTATTATGGGAGATGGAGAAAAAAAGTTCTCTTGAACCATTTCTCTAGTCTCTGCACAATTTTATAAGCCTCTATCATGCTCCCATTTAGTTTTCTTTCCCCCCTTAAACTGAAAAGTCCCAGACTCTTTAGCCTTTACTCATAGAACAGGTGTTCCAACCCTTTAATCATCTTGGTTGACTCTTCTGTACTTTTTCCAGGCTTACAATATGTGAGGAAGTGTTAAATATCATATAAAGTATGCATAACAATTTTATAGCATGTGTACACAATACAAATAAATCTGGAAAAACAACAGCAAAAAGCTGATGATAAAACTGCTGACAGAAATATAACTAATTTGAGGGAGGGAAACAAGGAACATTTCAAACATGGCAGAATACCACTTTTCAGTACTGTTTCAATGGCTAACCATGTTGGTCTACCATTGAACAGTTGGATTAGAATCCAGTAGTACCTTAGAGACCAACAAGAGTTTCAGGGTATAAGCTTTTGGTAGTCAAAGCTCCCTTTGTCTGACACAGCAGAGTAGAAATGTAGATCTGAGTCCTTTTATGCTAGTCAGAAGGTGGGAGGGGTGTTGTAACGAATGCTTATGAAGGATGCTAAGGTACAAAGCATGTTGTAATCAGTTTGATTAGAGTGGAGTAGAAATCCTTGGGGGAAGAACATTAGCCTCTGTAGTGAGATGTTAGGTTTGAGTCCAGTAGCACTTTAGTGACCTTAGAGATATAAAGATCCTGTGTCTCTATTCAGCCCTTGAAGGGGGGGGGGGCATTGTTCTGAACTTGTGAAAGAACTCAAGTTCAGCAATCTCACATTGTAAATTGCCTTTGAAATTCTCTGTCTGAGGACTGCCACACTTAGGTCAGCAATGGAATGACCTGGACGATTAAAATGTTCTCCCACTGAGTTTTGAGTGTTGCAGTTTTTAATGCTGGATTTATGTCCATTTATTCTTTTGTATAGGGACTGACCTGTTTGTATGATGTAGAGAGTGGAAGGGCATTGCTGACATTTGATGGCATATACAATGTTGGAAGATGAACAAATGAATGAACCTGAGATGGTATGGCAGGTATTGTTAAGTCCAGTTATTGCATTGTCAGAGTGGATTTGGGAACAGAGCTGATTTCTTGATTTGTTGCGGGCCCTTGTCCCAGAGTCCATGTTTGGAAGGGTATTGCTGTGGGTGAAAAGTTGTTTAAAGTTAGAAAGCTGTCTGTATAGAAGAAAAGGTTTGCCTCCCAATGTCTGTCAGAGAGGAGTATCATTGTGCAGCATAGGTTGCAGGTCATTAGTGATGTGTTGAACTGGTTCGAGCTAAGAGCTCTCTGTGACCAACAGTGGTGTTCTGTTGTTGTTTCATTTGGGCCTATCTTGTAGCAAGTTATCTCTTGGTGTCATTCTGTCTTTGTTGATCTGTTTCCTTACTATATCAAGTGAGTATTTTAATTCCAAGAATGTCTGTTGTAAATCCCTCAAACAGAGATTCTCACCTGCAGGAGCTTTGACTCCCGAAAGCTTGACTCCCTGAAACTCTTTGACTCCCTGAAACTCTTGTTGGTCTCTAAGGTTCTACTGGACTCAAATCTAACTTTTCAGTATAGGTGTCATTAGGTCACAGACAGCAAATATTGCAAGACTGCTGAGAGCTCCCATGAGTCCCCAGAAGAAGTAGTCCATATCCCACAATAAAAGATGAAAGAGAGGGAGAGGAAAGGGAAGGTCAAAAACATCCCTCAGAATCTGTACTCTCTTGTTTTTTGTTTTATAAAAATTTTTATTGCTTTTTCCATAAAGTTGATACAATAATCCCATTCGATATGCCATCTAGCTTATTTTTCCATATATAAACAATAATAATACAATGCTGAATGGATATCTTCATAGTAAAATACATATACATAGTAAAATACATATAACAATTTTGCCGAATCCAAATTTTACCGATTTTTTTTTCAACAGCCCTAGTATGACCCATTCATTATAGACCTAATGTAGTGTACGAATAGTGTATATGACCAGGAAGTCTCTATTCAGTCTATTCAGCTGGACAGATGATATGCTTCTCATGCATGACCATGATCAACTGATGTAAACAGTTGGACCCAGTTTAAAATATCAGCTGATGGAAGGGAGAGGGCATTTTCACCCATTCCCGCCCCAGCAGCAAGTCTAAAATTTCCCCCTTGTTCTGTTTCTGGTGACTCGCTTTCCGCAGGAGCAGCATGTTGTGGGGTATTCTGGGCTGCATTGGGAGAAAGTCCTACTTTGGTGATGGAAATCCCTTATGTCAGCAGGGATTTTTCATAGAATTCAGGTCTATGAGTTGCCCCACAAAGTATTGCCTGTGATTACATGGATATTGCAAGTGAACCACACATGGAGTCAGCTTTCACATTACTTAATCATTAAAAGCCACTATTATTTAATGCAGCATGATAGTGCCATGCAAAGCAACTTGGTAGTTAAAGATGCAGAGATCCTACCCACTGTGGGTAGGATAAGAACATATTTGGTGAGGATTCATTGATCATCCTTAAGTATTTTGGCCATTGCAAAGTCAGATACACTTGGGTGCAATGCTACTCATCTCATGTGTTAAAGCAATCTTACAATGGGCTTACATCCCCACGTAGGACAGAAACAAATACTTTCTTCTGGGATGGCCAGTTAAACGGAAATGGAAGGGTAATGTCCTTCTCCCTATCCTTCAAACTACATGTGATTCTGCCTTGGGAGCACATATATTTCTTCCAGTTTGCTGGTTCTAAATACTGTGGTTATTGCTCTGTGTAACAAATAGTAATGACTACCAAATGTACTGACTGAAATGAGTCCAGAGGTGGGCAAGGAAAATGGTTGGGCATCTGGAAAACAAATCCTATGAGAAAATCCTATGAATCCTATGAAAATCCTATGAACTTCCCCCCAAACTTCCTCTAACCCATTCTTAATCCGGTCACTTCTTTGTATCATTCTTTGTCTATCCTTCTAAAACATTATATATTTATTTTTATTTATATATTTCTTTCTAATATCCATACAAACTCCATAACTTTGTAATCCTATTTGATATGATTAGTTAACATTAAAAATAATTAAAAATATTAATGGGGTATAAATTATTCCAAAAACTAGGATAGAACTACACATACATAACATTATCATGTAAATTAAACTTTTATTATTATTATTTCCCTATACCTCCCCTTATTCCCATTATTTTAATACCCGCCAACCCTTCATCCCTTCTTTTTAAAAGACTTTTTCTGTCGAGGGTTCCTATTGTTCTTTTCTTGCTTTCTTGGTGTAGTCTCTTGAAGTCCATGGTGTCCAGTTGCTACATCTTGCCCAGTTGAGTCTTCATCCCGTCGCATTTCTTCTTGGTTTCTTCCTTTAATTGGATCTGTCAGTTCTTTGTGGCTTAATAGAAATCTTTCAGCCTCAACTGGTGAATTGACCGCACATCTGCTTTGTTTATAGATGAACGTGAGTCCTTGTGGTATTAACCAGGCATACTTTATTCCATTTTTCCTCAATATCGTTGTGAAGTCTTTGTAAGCATTTCTCTTTGCAACCAAGTGGCGAGGTATATCTTTCAGCATTATTAATGGTAATCCATCTACCGAAAGAGGACTATCATATTGGATTTGCATGATTGTATTCCTCATTTTGAGATCAAAAAAGGCAATCACAATCTCTCTAGGAGTTGATTTCTGTATTTTTGGTGACAGGGGAACTCTGTATATTTTGTCTATTGCATAGTTTAATTTTTGATCATTTAAATGGAAAATGTCAGCAAGTGATTTTATCATAGTCTCTCTGGTGTCCCCATATTTTTCTGCGAGATTGCGTAATCGTAGATTTGATTCTCTCGATTTCATATCCAAAAGTGCTATCTGGTCCTTCAGAATCTCTCCTTGTATTTGTAGGTCTCCAATTTGTTTCTCATTATCTTTGGTTTCCTTGTAAATTTCCTTTTGTTCCTCCTCCACTTTTGTTATGGTAATTTCCATCTTATTCATGTCTATTTTTAATACCTTCACTTGTTCTTTAATTGACTTAATCTCATTCATAAGATTGTCAAGTTTCTGGTCAAGTAGTTGAGTCATATGCTGTGTTTGATGTTGGATTTGCTTGTTAAGTGTTTCAGTTTGCTGCATCAAACGTTCCTCCACTCTTTGGTAATCCATGGTTCCCTGTAGAATTAGTTGCATAGGCGGTCAGTATTGATGTAACACTCACCATCGAGTTTCAAGAGTCTTCTAGTTACATCCGGTATTTCTCACTGAGTCTCCTCGTTCTCACAATGAAACGTGGCAGGAAGGCTCAAAAGCGAAAGTATTTCAAATCGGAGATAAAACTTCTTCCCTTCCCCTTCTGCCTCGGAGTCTTCAGTTGCTGCGTGCAACGTCACTCAAATCCTTATTTGTTATGTCTACCCGCAAGAAAGATTTATAATCCTCAGTCCGGTTGGTGATTTTACTTGCTTATTATCAAGTTATCTCATGGTCTTGGGAGGGGGGATGCGGGTGTACAGCTAGTTTAAAGAAACTCCTCCGTCTCTCTTTTTTTTAAAAGCAAACAAAAGAAGTTATTGGCACTTACAGGTCTCAGATGTTGGGGTTTCTGATGATTAAAATAATTCAATAGCTGGTATTTGGTAGAGGAGATCTGGTCCCAATTCCATTAGAGGCGCTCGCAGCGATGGTCCTCCCTCAGCCGAGCGGGACAGCATCCAAACTCCCCCAGGGTATGTTCCCGGGGGAGAGTTTGGGAGTCAAACCGCACTGGTCGGCAGCAGGAATTGCCTGCTCCACATTCCACCTTTTAGGAATGTGGTCGAGTCACTGAAAGTGACTCGTTTCCAAAGCGCCTCCTGGTTCTCTCAAGAACTCTTGAGAGAAGTTGCGATCAGATCAGCCATCTTGCCGGAAGTTCCCTCTCTTGTTTTAACCTCTTTGCTTAACTCAAAACCAGCAAGTGTATACTTGCTACAAGAGGGCACTTACCAGCCACAAATTGAGGCCTAGGCCTGATTGTTGTCTGCACATTGACATCAGTTTTGGAAGTGACATCAACACGTAGCTGATGATGTGGGAGATGTTCTGGTATTTGGGCAAACCTCTATGGTAGAAGCTGCTTTTACCATATAATTTTGCCCAAATACCAGAGCATCTCCTACTCCATCGGTGATGTGACATCACTTCTGGAAGTGATGTCAATGCTCCGACAGCAACCAGACCTAGGCCTCAATTTGCAGCTGATATGATCCCCACCATCCGGCTGAATGGTGCCAGGGGAGGGTGCCTAAAGCAGGGGATCCCATGTCCCCAGCAGGAGTCTGGCAATCCTATGCTGAAGCCCTTAGATTCATGCATTCTGTGGGTGAGAGCATAAGAGCATATGTCAGCAGGTGGTCTTCTTAGAGCCCCTAGAACAATCCAGGCCCCAGTGAGCTTATATCTCCCCAAATTTCTCTATCTTAGTGTCTTTACCTCACTGCATCTCAAACAGAAATAATTCAACATGTCTCATCAGAGAATATTCACATTGGTAACTCGACCAGATCTTTCATCCTATATTTAGGTGGAAAATCATTTTGTCCAAGTAGTTACAAACTTTAATGGAAATATGTTCAGAATCAGCTCATGTTGAGATATTCCCTGATGCCAGTCATAGAAAGTTTGATAGATGACTGACAAGCAACACTAAATACTTCAGAAACACACTTTGTCCACCATAATATTTGTGTTGTGCAATATTTGATTATCCATTTGGTTGTTACAGAGAATGCTTAACTGTAGTTAAATGGTGGTGGTTGTAATAGTATATTTCTACATCTTGTAATGGGCTTTAGGTGCATGATTTTAATAGCTTTGAGCCTGGACAAGTGCACAAGTATTTGTTAAAAAAGAAACATGGTTTATTTACACAAAAACAATCAGTTTGAAGAGGTGGATGTGCCCTTGGAACCAGTCTTTGTGGATGTGAAGCAAAATGGTGAGAAACTGAACTGGCACCTATTATAGTACTGAAATGAACAGTGTGATCCTAAATACAGTAATACCCTTCTAAGACCATTGACTTCTTAGAAGCTTACTAAAGCTGCTGTACTAAAAACACTTTCCTGGGAGTAATCCCCATAGCATGAAACTTACTTCTGAGTAGACCTGCTTAGGATTGTCTATTTGATGTATTGAGAAATGTTCATGCCCTGAAAAAAATACTCCAAAGCCATAATTCTCTCAAACTGTGGGTCAGGACCTAAAAGTGGGCCACAACTCTTATATAGGTGGGTTGTGAGGTGGGATAGGGTAAGCAGTAAGAGGAGGGTCTGGGAGAAATGGCGCAAATCTGATGCATATGTGCAAATGGCCACCACTGTCTGAAAAATTAGACAAAAGGGTCAGCCTTTATTATGCTGACTCAGATAAAAAAATGCATCGGGGTTTGGGGACAACAATTGGCCAGTCTCCGTATTGTCTCTTTTACAATGTTGTTTCGTTTTCTGAACACATTACAGGAAATTCTACTATTCTGGCTTTGTGTTACATTTACAATAGCTACAGTCCTAACAGTTACCATGCAAATGACATGTCTGGGAACTACAGAGCACTTCAGGAATAACTTCATAGAGTCTGCGAAACCATAAACTGAATGGAGATGAGCAAATGCTCCATTAGATTTTATTTTCTATTTTTGTCAGTGGTTTTTGTTGTCTGTTTTTTAACCATTGGGTGTTTGTTAGTATTTTGTATGCATGCTGAGTGTTTAGTCTCAATTTCTGCAGTGTTTATATGCACAGTGCATGAAACAGAGAATGCCAGTTTACTGATGCATGAATAATGATGGAAAATGACATTTTATGGGGAAAAGTCAGATCAAGGAAACAGAAAATATTATGACAGCAAAGAATTTAGTGTTTGATTGACTTAGACTGTGATGCTAAAGATGCTTTCCTGGGAGTAAGCCCCATTGAATAAAATGGACTTGTTTTTTTAATACACCTGTTTACTATTGCTCTCATAGAATTCTACTCAAGTCTGTTCAATGGGTCTTACTCCCTAGAAAGTGTTCATAGGATGGCACTGGTGGTGGAAAGTGCTGTCAGGTTGTAGCTGCCTTATGGCTACCCTGTAGGGTTTTCAAGGCAAGAGATGTTCAGAGGTGGTTTGACATTGCCTGCCTCTGCATAGCGACTCTGGACTTCCTTGGTGGTCTCCCATCCAAGTACTAACCAGGGCTAACCCTGCTTAGCTTAAGGAGATCTGACTAGATTGGGCTAGCCTGGGCCGTCCAGGTCAGGGAAGGGGGCACTATAAGAATACAATTCTAAGGAGAGTTTCACTCTTCTAAATCAATTGAATTCAATGATCTTAGAATGGTGTAATTCATCTCCTTAGGATAGCACTGAATCACTGCTTGTGCATGAGAACCCTCTCCCTTATGCCCACAAAACATCACCTGTATCACAGAGTGAGAATGGCACCTATGTATGTTTCCAGATCCTCTGCTGAGGATCTTCTATCTGTCTTTTCCCCCTGTTTTTTTTTTCACCATGCCCTCACACTGTGTGGTTATTGAGAGTAAAAAGATTCCTAGTCAGTGAGTGCAATTTAGAGAAAGTGAGGCATGCCTAAACCCCACTGAAATCAATGGGATTAGGTTCACAGTTAAGCACATAAGTCATATTGATTTCAGAGAGACTGAAGCATGATTTTCTCTGGATTGGACTTAATATTAAAATTAATAGTTTCCTAAGTACATCCTTCACCTCTATAGCTGAAGAAGAGGGCTGCTTAAGACTATTTAAGTCAGGTTGAATTAAAAGCATTAATGATGCATGGACTTGCTGAATTCCAATACATACTAGATCCAATGAGAGTTAAGCCCTTTTAAACTGATTTTAATAGGAAAGATTTAAACATATACTTATCTCCCGTGGAGTTTAAATGTGCACCATTTATGTTGGATTGTCCTTTCAATTTGCAATAACATTCCCCTTCAAAAGAGCTGATTTATCAGGAATCTATTTCACAGATACATCTTAAGACAGTTTCAGGTGGATATCAGTAGAAGAGCAAGATTCAAGTCCAGTAGCATCTTTAAACACTAACAAGATTTCCAGAGTACAAGCTTTTGAGACAAAAGGAGCTGGAATAAATTCTTTTATTCTTTAAGGTGCAACTGGACTCCTATTTGAGCTAGTTAACATCTGTAATAAGTGAGGAATTATAGGGTTTGCTGAGATTTTAATGCCTATAGTGAATCAGTATTTGTATAGTCCTGGGAGGAGTTTCCTGACAAATTCTATTTCAAAAATGTCACACTATATTCTCTCTTTGAAATTGTTTTGTAGGAAAACAGTTACTTTAAATCAGCAACAGAATTTCCCTGAAATTCTGCCACATTAAAACAGTATGATTGGTTCAACAATGTCTCACTTTTACATTGACCATATTTTAGTTAGGCAATGTAAGTTCCTTTTCTGTTTTTAACAAATTGAATAATTTTTCTATGTTAATACTTATGCTGATGGTGCTTACAAGTAATGCAGGCCTTATGGTGGTGTGGAATATTTCAAAATACACTCAAATTTTTACATGTTTACAGCCATTGATTGCAATGCATTTAAGCATGCTCAAGTGTGTTTTCTACTGTGACGTTTGTACCTAACATGTCATAGAATTTTGTTGGGGAGAGGTCCTTAGGACATACATCTTAGAAGTAAGAATGCAAAGTGTATTTTTTAGTTAACCAATACAAAGAAAGCAGAATCTATTTTTATTTAGAACAATGCCTATTATGGACCCAAGATAACACCTTTGTTTTAATCTTAATCAAATGATTAAATATTTTAAACCATTTGAAATGTGCCCATTCCCAGTCGCTGCAGATCTCCCCCACCCCCAGGAATGGACTGAAAAATTTCTTTATCTAGGCAGTAAGATACACAATCAGCTATAAAATCCAAAACCAAGTTATAAAATCCAAAAACAGAGCTCTGCAGGAAGAATAGATCCTTGTAACACTGTTGTACCATGCTACCCCAAAAGCTGCTCCTGACAGCAGGGGGATTCGTAGGAACACTGTGGAACAGTGTAATGACGCTACAGGTTGAGCGGAAAATCTGTAAATGACACACCACTTATGTGAGCGCAAGGGCCTTCTGATTAAGGAAGGGCACCATTGGACCCAGGCCTATATTTTTCCAACATATGTATACAAATAAAAAAGAAGTATGAATGATAATTACAAAAGATAATCAACAAATTTATGTACACTAAAGTGCATACCATGAATGAAAATCTTAATCAGTGAATTCCCCATATGAACATTTGTGCTGACTAGAGATGCTAGAATACCCACAAGTTTGGCTCACATTCCCTGGGTCATGAGCAGGGAGCCAAATTTTCTTCGATCCATTTGGCTGTTCAAGAACAAATCAAGCCTGTTCATTAGATTACTTTTCGTGTATTAAAGCACTACAGAACAGTCCAACTGGCAATATTTCATGCATGTACATTCCCATACATCCCTATGGGAGTCCTCCTTCCCCACTTCCCCTCACAAAACTGTTGTCACTGACCCCAACTCAGCAACCAACCATTTAAACAGACAGTGAGCAAATCAATATCAAACAGTGCACAGAAGACCCAGTTGCACACCAATTTTATGCTAACATCTCTATTTGGCTGCAACAGGTAAGTGGTCTGTGGTAGCATGGGATGGGGAAATACGTCTGGTTGCATCCTTCTCATTCTATCTGTGTGTGTGTGTGCAAAGTGCCGTCAAGTCGCAGCTGACTTATGGTGACCCTGTAGGATTTTCAAGGCAAGAGGCAGAGGCGTTTTGCCATTGCCTTCCTCTGCATAGCAACCCTGGTATTCCTAAGTGAACTGCCTTCCAAATACTAACCAGGGCCAACCCTACTTAGCTGCTGAAATCTGATGAGATCAAGCTAGCCTGGGCCATTCAGGTCAGGGATGCTTGCAGATTGCAAAGTCTATCCACTTTGACCAGATTTATAGTGCCATCCTGGGAAGAGTTACATCTTTGTAGGATCATTGACTTCAACAGGATTAGAAAGGCATAACTCTGTTGAGGATTGTACTGCCAGTCATGGACCAGGAATTGGAGCTCTGTACTGTCCACTGAGTGCTCTAAATACTGAATTCGGAGCCATGGAAGCTTCTTTGTGCTAATCATAAATTTGCTATATAAACGTCATCACAGAGGATGGTTAACACATATTATACTTGATAAAACTGGACATAATTGCCAGGAAGTGGTATTGTGCTGTGGATTCTTCACATGCTATCCAATTTTGTGGTTTTCTTGTAGATATGCTCAAGAATGTTGCTCGACTCCCACACCACTCTGTGGCATTCTATTAGCTGGTGCTCATGTGCAAGGCCATTTTAGATGTCCCTACCTCCAGATTGTTTGTGATGCAAACTTGCAAAGAAAAACAATGCACAATGACGAAGGAATGATTTATATGCGCTGCAGAGGGTGTGCACATGAAACTATGAAATGAACAGTGTGGTGCCACATGATCCAGTGGTGGGAAGAAAGGAATGCTTTCCCCAACTTTGACCATACAGTCTTAATCAGTACACCTTTGGAAGCCCATTGAAGTCAATGGGTGTAGAAGGGTATACAGAGTTATACCCTTCCAAACACATTGAATTCAATGGCCTAGAAGGGTATAGCTCTCTTTAGGACTGCAAACTTCCCAGCTTATTTTTTTTCCCCTCCCTACTGGAGATAGAAGGAAATAAAGGCAAGTCTACATGAGGGAAAGGGATAGAGACTTGCTTTTTTAAATGACAGCTGGGAATTCAGGGAACCTGCTTAAACTATCATTATAACACTGCAGAATTATATTGACATCTTACGGCTTTTAAAAAAAACAAGGGGGTGCTGTGACAACACTGATAACAACATCAATGATGACAACACCCTCCTTTGTAAATCCTCATTATTTAAGCCACATAAAGAAGAAAATAAATTGACTCCACAACTGTAAAAATGCACAGGGAGGGAAAACATACAGAAGGACCCTGCCCAAACCAATTCCAATGCTTGTGGATCGACTCCCAAGAAACTCAGGAGTAACTCGAGCAGGAGGAAGAAGATATTTTTTTATACCCCACTTTTCTCTACCTTTCAAGGCAGGGGTGGGGAACCTTTTTTCTGCCAAGGGCCATTTGGATATTTATACCATCATTCACGGGCCATACAAAATTATCTACTTAAAAATTAGCCGACCAAGCCCCAAGTAGGCATCCACCCCAGATGACCACCACCCCGCACGGGCAAGCAGGCAAGCATCCAACCGGTAGTGCACTTGCCCACCTGATGGCACAGGAATGTCTGTTGCACCAACCAGGCGTAGCTGTCCAGCCGCACGCCGGAGTTGCTCCCGCTCCGCATGGTCAGGGCCGGATTCTACAGCCAGCTCCTGCTACCTCCGCCTGCAGGGATGAAATGAGGACACACTGCCTAAGAACTTCCCTCCCCCCAGCACATTCTGGCCCTGCCCCCTTTAATCCCTCCATTGTCGCCACTTCCACCCCCAGCCCTCTTGTAGTTGGAGAGAACTGTGACTAGCCCAAACTCACCCAGCAGGCTTCATGTGTAGGAGCGGGGAAACAAAACAGGTTCACCAGATTAGAGGAAAAGGGCTAGCTTTGACCTAGCTGGACCTATGGTATAACCTTGTAAGGCAGTTCTGAGGTGTTTTTGTTAAATATCTATTGCTTCATCTAGCTCCTATTGCTTCTCTTTAATCAGTGTTGCTGTTTTTGTTTGTTTTTTTGTCAAGATACTGAAAGATGGATGAAAGCCCTTTATGCTAATTGCACATCAGGCTTGGTAGAAATGTGGCGACCCCTCCTGCTGCAACTCCCCTGGTTATAAAAGAGGACAATGCAAAATTAGCTGCTTTGTTTAAATGCTTCCAGTTGTTGACAAACACTCACTGTTCAGTCTCACCAGTTCTGCTCCCCCGGCCCTTGCAGCTGGGAGAACAGTTTCCCCCTCCGCCGTGCCTAGCTGTGACTGAGGTTTTGACTGTCTGCCAGATCATCACCAATTCCTGATCCTCTGTCTGCTTCTATTTTAAATAAAGCAAAGCATTAGCATTCTCCTTTGTTCTTTGTTTTGTGTGTGTTTTAAGTCAGTGATTTCATACCGGAAACACAGCTTTCTTTTCCAAAAGAAGAGGGTCTTTTGTGATTGAGAGAAGGCAATAAAGCTGCCTTCAGCATCAGCTGGGAGTTTTCCGAACTTCGGCCAGAAATAATACCAACTTCTGACATAGTTCCAGCAGTGCTGAAACTCCAGCAGCACAAAAAAGGCTCTTTAAAACACAAGAAAAAGCTAAAGACACATTTGCTCTGAGGTAATTGCTGACATATTTTTTTTTTGGGGGGGGGAAGGAATAATTCTGAGTTATTTTAACCTTTCCCCCCACTTTAAAGCATTTGAGACAACACTGTGAATAGGAAATAGATATAAACTTTGCCTGGCGACAGGGTGTCTCCCAATCATATTGCAGGCCCAGCACACAAATGTCCTTTAAACTTGATAATAAAGGCTGGCTTGATCCTCGATTCCTACAATGAGTCCATTGAAAAAAATCATCATCATTTTTATTCCGCTTCAATGCCTTACAGAGCTTCTGTCCCTTAGAAAGGAAATAAAAGTTACAGAGGCTTAGTTTGAGACTGTGAATGGGATCTTGTTTTTGAACTTTCATAATGATTACACATATTTATTTTGCGTTTCAAATTACACTCTCTTGATTGCTAACATGAGACATTTGGGTTTTTTTAGTAGGGTGTTTGTGGTTAGGGGACTGGACAAATTTACTTTAGCTGTTATTCAACTACCAGTCATGCTCTCTGTTTATGAGGAAGGGATTAGAATATCCTTGCCTTGCTAGTATCAGCATCCCTGTTATTTTAAAAAGAAAGTTCCTTGTTATACCATCCCTAGACTGCAAACATGTCGGCTTTCCCATCTCCCCTTCCAACTGCAGCCTGAAATTTCTATACACCCACCATCCTAGTACCTACAGTAATATCTACACCTAGCCGATCATTGCTAGGTACATGTGTTATCTAATATGTATACTGAACCATCTATGATTGTAATGTTTTCAGAATATTGCATGCAGATTTTCAGTGTTACTTTTTCAACTGAATCTTGAATTTAAAAGCAGTTTCTGAATGCATATATTTATATATAATGCTACATCTCTGAGACATATAATTGCCTATTCATTTATCTTCCCCTTTCATTTTAGAATACACAGGGACAGCAGCAGTTTCCTATTTTCAACATGTAACAGTAAAAGTTCTACACCACAATGCAAAAGTGTTCAGACAATAGGAATCAGACTCGGCCAGGGAAACTAAGCTACCAGAAGCAAGTGGTACTTAAACTAGCATCCTCAGAAATACAAATTGGTATTGCCATATCTGGCCCCTTGAGACCTCTTATCCGGCCCGCGAGCCAGCCGAAGCAGCCACACGCTCCCAATCTCCATCTGGGCTGCGAGGCGTGGCCTGGCCCAACCAAGTGGTATTTATATGGCCCTAATAACAAATTGAATTTGACACCTCAGTACTAGAGTTTAGTATGCAGACCATCATAAAGGTCATGTTAGGGGAAATTTTCCATATACAGCTTCATTCTTTTCCAGCCCCAGTATAAAAATTGAGTTAATGGGTTGAATCCCATGGAGAATCTCCACTGATGGAAGGGGAGTCTCCCCCGCCCCACAAGTAGCATCGTGAAGAGGAGTCATAAGTTGCAGAGGGAGCGGGAAATCAGTAAATACTGCCCTGCATTCTGTCAGAAATTTCTGCAGGATCTAACCCTGTAACTCAAGTCTTTTTGGACCAGATTCCTATTGAGTCAGGGCCACCTTGTTGTTAACTAGTTGAAAATCATCTTGCATATTAGGACTATTTAGCAAGCCCATTAAAAAGTGCTGATCAGCTAACCTTGCCTGATGCAGGGCTTCTCCTTTGTTTTACAGATTGGTTCTGTTGGGTTACAACCACCCTCTTTTGGATACTGGGAAATTGTCTTCATTCAACAGGTGAATTATAGTTGTGCAACATCCTACCTTGGTATCAGAATTCATCTCACCCATATCCAGAATGTTGACTTCCCTGAGACTGCTGTGTCTTATCTACCAGAAGTAGAGAAGCTTTGGTTACTACTCATCTAAAGTGACCCTCCATAGGTCACATTAGATTACCTGTAAATGGCATGATGATACACCTTTTCAGGTGTTACATTTGACTGTACAAGGAGAAATAAAAGAACTGCACCACCAGTCACAAGAGAAAAAAAAATGAGGCCAAGTGCAAAATAAGCTAGAAATATATTTTATTACTCAGTTGAAATTCCCAAAATTCTCTATCTATTTCACAAAGAGGATTCTTCAGGGGAATCTGTACTCTTTGGAAAATCACTGCAAGACTAACTGATTCCCCCGACAAAGCCTCTTGGTGAAATGCACAGTGAATTTTGGGGATTTTAAATTAGTAATAAAATATAATTTTTACCTTATTTAGTACCATTGGCCTTGGCCTTATTTTTTATCTCTCATGTTTGACTGTACACCTGGTGGGAACATGCTACACAGAATCCTTCTGATATGTGGTGGTCATTTTGTCTGAGAGGGGCAATGCACATGTCTTCAGCCTCAGTACATCTTTACCAGAACTCTAGAAAATCATGGTTCTTGAATGTGTATTCCAGAGCTGGAATATATATGTATTGTCCCTTGCAAACAAAATGTCGATCCCATGTATCAGAAGTTTGATTGCATGTTGTGCTTTCTCCATATATGTGCAGTCATATGTAATGCCTGAAAAGATGGATAATTTGTGAGATCTTGAATCCCCCTCAGTGTTCTTATGAATCTGTACTTTTTATTATTACCTGTTCTGGGGTTGTTATTATTGGTAGTGTATGGTTGATCTAAAAGACCAGCTTCAGTAGACCTTCTCCAGCAATCTTTTAACTGCCATTGAACAGGAAGCCCTAACTTTGGAACACAACACACCTTTTGAGTGTATGCATCAGCAAGGGATCTGTGTATGCATCAGCAGAGTATCACCAGATGGAGATCACAGATGGTATCACAGGGAGAAATTAAGATCTGAAGGAGAAGGGGAATATAGTACCTTTACACAGGACAGTAGAGTTGCCAACCTCCAGGTACTAGCTGGAGATCTCCTGCTTATTACAACTGATCTCCGGCCGATAGAGATCAGTTTGCCTGGAGAAAATAGCTGCATTGGCAATTGGACTCTATGGCATTGAAGTCCCTCCCCTCCCCAAACCCCACCCTCCTCAGGCTCCATCCCAAAAACCTCCCACCGGTGATGAAGAGGGATGTGGCAACCCTACAGGACAGTGATGGAGGTGTCAGAGTCACAGCTGCCACACTGTCTATGCATGCAGCTATTGAATGGACAGTGGAAGACATAATGTTTGCTACGTCACCATGCAGCTAATACATGTCCGCATCTTTAGGACATAGCATATCACAAGCAAGCAGCTGATTGAATGCCTCACCTTCTTTCCATTTCTATCTGATATAATGGATTAGAGATGAATGATGTAGAAATTTCTGTAGCAATTTGTTAGATTATGTCTTCTAGTAATTGTATATACCAATTATTACTAACAACCCTTTCTCCCCTGCTGTTTATTTCACACTACAGTGACAACAGTTATTACCATCACTATAATTATTGTTAGGGAGTGCCATACTAGTTAACACTTTCAATAAACATAAACTTCTATATTTGCAGAACGATTCAAAATAAAGAGACTCTTCTATTTCAGTCAAATTATTCCACTGCTTTCTGTGCTGCACTTTGCACCTCTCAACAAATGCCTCCCACACACATCATTCATAGATTAATGTATTTAGAAATTCCACTGGCTTTTGGCTTACTAGCCAGGGGATTGTGTTGTGCTGTTCACTTCTAATAAACATTTTTGATTAGGAAAAATATACAGTGAGAAAGATATAGGATGACAGCACAGGTGCAATAAAATAATGGTTTTGTTTGCCCAGTGATGTATTCTAAGAAAGGATGGACCATCACAACTTGAGTGACATCCGAATTCCTGAAAAACTTTATTGACATTTTAATCCTATGGGCTCCGACAAATGAGACAAACATTATGGGGCCTGTCAAACCATGTCTTTTCTTCTTTCTTTTCTACTAATAACAGAATGAGGAAACTGTTGTTTTCTATGCGTATAGGTTTGATTATGTTGCATGTTTTTCTGTTATTTATTTATTTACTTCATTTATATCCCACTTTTCTCCCCACTGGGGACACAAAGTGGCTTGCAACATTGTCCCTTTCATTTTATCTTCACAACAACCCTGTGAGGTTGCTTAGGCTGAGAGTATGTTATTGTCTCAAGGTCACCTAGGAATTTTCCATGGCAGAGTGAAGATTTGAACTCAGGTCTCCCATATCCTAATCTAGCACTCTAACCATTATGCCACAATGGTTGCAAGCCACTTTCTGTCCCTTCAGGCAGTAAAGTGAGAACAGTACAGCATCCTCAGAATTATGTGGGAAAGAAAGGTAGCACTGGATACCATCTGCATATTGGTGACATGGCAGCCCTTACCTACTAATGACATCTCCCAGTGGCTTCATATACATATTAAGTAGAATGGTGGATAAGATAGAACCCTGCAGCACCCCACAAGCCAATGTCCATGGAGTAGAGTGGAATCCCCCAACACCTCATTCTCCCTGAGGTGGTGAAGCAGTGTCTGTGCTATGCCACTATTTGGCAGGTGGGCATCAGACAACTGAATATGCATCCGGACAAAAATTCCCACCGAAATTGGTAGATTTCAGGGAGAATGGTTCTAACCTAGTGATTTTTTTTCTCCTGATATCTAGTTTTCCCTTAGGAAGGGGGAATGTGAGACCCACTTGGAGCCTGATGTGGTGGAGCCAAGGCACAGGTTTACTACCACAGTAAGGCATAAGACGCATGGCCTTCTGTTATACAGTGAAAGCTGGAAAGATCAGGCACAATTTCCATTGATTTTAATTGAGTTGGTTGTCATGGAAACTTCCCAATGGAGCCTGGGTTTGGTACTTAAAACTCTTGAGGGGTCTGGCAGTTTCCCGATGGATCCTGTCAGCTGCTCTTTTTGTCAGGAAGTGATCACAATAATTCACTTTCCCATTCAGTGAACCTTGAATGAACCTAAGGAGAACAACAGCACATCCCCTTGATGCCTTTCACTCCGATTTTGATATGCACTGCCAACAATCTACCATTTAACCTCGTTTGTAAACAGTAAGCCTCAATATACTTGAATATGTATATGGAAGACAGCACTGTAAAGAGGGGTAGAGATTGTTAAACTACAACAAAATACTATGTGTACATTTTTTTCCCTTTCCACACTGTTTCCTATGTACTTTTTATTTATAAATGGAATATATATATATATATATATATAGTTGAACATGCATTTTGGTATTCATTTTCTAAAAAAAAAATTATTTAAACCTCCCTTTTTGACATTTTGATAAGTCTGCCCTTGCCGAAATACATTGAGAAGTTTCAAATGGGAAAGGGGTTCAATTAATGCCCACAAAAAAGTGGACAAAAGGTCAAATCTTGGTAAGTAGTTTAATGGAGTGAAGTTAGATTATGGGCACTTTCACATATGCCGAATAATACATTTTCAAACCACTTTCAATGCACTTTGCGGCTGGATTTTACTGTGCAAAATGGCAAAATCCACTTGCAAATGATCATTTTTTTGAGAATGTTGCAAGCCACTTTGTGTCCCCAGTGGGGAGAAAAGTGGGATATAAATGAAGTAAATAATGATCAAAGTACATTGAAAGTGGACTGAAAGTACATTATTAAGTATGTGTGAAAGTACCCTATATCAAATATAAAGGCCTTCTCCCACCACCACCACCACCACCATTTTATTTGGTTGTCAATTTCATTTCCAACATTTCAAGACATGATTTTTTTGGTCTCCCGGTCAATATTGTAGCATTGGTTTTCTCCTGTGTAGATGATCCACAGATAAAGCATACATGAACATGTAACAAAAAGGAGTGCTTTTAAAAAGAGAAACCACAAACAATTGTTAGTAACCAGTAGTAGTCAGCCATGTGAGTCAAAAAATGTCCAAGATGGTACTATTATAATGTTGAGCTGTGACTCCTTACTGTCATGACTAGTAGTGGAATATTATGTAGTGTTACTATTGTCTAAGGCCATGAGTTTCAGGGGGTTTCGACTGGAGTAACTTTGCATAGGACTAAACTGTACATCTGCATATGAACATAACAATTACCTTGCTAGAACCAACATTCATCTACCACAGCATTTTCTCATCAGTGCTATACAGCCAGCTACTCTGATAATTTTAGTTAACTCATTTTGGTACCTCCAATGGCTTTAGTATAGTCTTTTCAAGAAGGGGTGACCAGAACGATAGAATTTTTCTAATTATTACAGCACTGTATTTTTATTTAATGGCAGCGTTCCTAACATAAATTCATTTGCCTTTTTCATTGGCAGAATAAGAGCCAGCATTCTGGGCACTTATCACTCCACCTCTCCTTTTTTGCTTGAACACCTTGACCTTCTTCCCTTATACAGTCCTGATGTTCTCTTGGCTCTGTTGTTTCCACTGGAAGTGACAGAAAGTACACTTGGTTACCACTGCCATTCCAAGTGGCAGTGGTAACCAAGTGTACTTTCTGTCACTTACATGCTCTGTTTCCTCTTTGTAGCCTGTAAAGATCTTGCAACACTGATCTCTGTTTTTGTAACGTCAATGGCTGACAACTGTAATGTACTCTGTGTGGGGATACCTTTGGAAACGGCAAGTATTATTGCACTAGTACTGAAGTTGCACTTGTAGAGCTGAATGTAGTGAATGAAGGATGATTATCAGACCTCATGCCTCTGTCCATATAAATTAGGTTCTGTTTATTTCAACTGATTAATTTTTAGATCAACATAATAGACAGCATTATGAATTAATTTATGCTTTAAATAGGCTTTCAATCCACAGCCTGAACCACAGGGTGAAAATGAGAGCAAAGGTGAAATTATCCAAGAAGAAACTCCAAGATTATTTATCTATCTGTGATCCCACAGAATGTAGGTGGGTTCTAGAAACTCTCAAATTTGGCACAGCCTCATCCTATCTGCTATCTGGTTGTACATATAACCAGTGTAATGGACACCTACTATTTCCCCTTTAGAAATGTTTTTGTTTAGTAGTGCCTCTTGAATTGTAAGATGTTTCTTTTTTTTTAACAGACACAGAAGAATTACTATGGCAACATACTGTGATAGCACTCAAAAGTATGCAGAGAATTTCAGGCAAGCAATGAGGTTTGCTAAGTGGGATGGGAAAATATACATTACATTTCTTAAATTGCATTTAAAAAGACATAATAGGAGCCAAATTAAATGAAAGAGTATGTTTCTGTAAGTGCAATTGTTGTCAGGTTCTTTTTATTCAAGTTATTGTTTCAAATGTATTCCAAGTGTGGAAAAGAAGTAATTAAATTTGAAACAAAGCTAAAAGGATAGATGTAGCAGCATTAGATGCATAACTTGCTTGTAGTAAGAATACAGATATGGGATGAGACTAATTCACACAACCTTTTTAGGAAAAGATGCTATGTTTATCAAATATTAAAGGGAAGCAAAATTATGATATAATCTTCATTGTGGTCCCAGCGCTGAAGGGGTGAGGAGACAGCGAGGCGATTCCAACAATAACCGTGGACATACAATAACCATGGACAACTTCTTGGATTGAAAATGGCCATAACTTTTATTGTCACAAAAGCAGACAGAGCCTTGGCACAGCAGGGAGCAACCAGTCCAGACATTGGACAATCCTAGGGTTGTCAAGCTCCAGTTGCTATTACAACTGATCCCCAGCCGATAAAGATCAGTTCACCTGGAGAAAACGGCTGCTTTGGCAATTGGACTCTGCAGCATTGAAGTCCCTCCCCTCTCAGGCTCCTCAAGAATGGGAATATGGGCACCCAGGAAACTTTCCCCTGAAAATGGATCCAGCCCCATGCTGCCATTGCCCAACATAGTTGTGGGAAAAGGAAAATAAATGACAGTATTATAATGCACAGCAAATCCTACGCATAGGGTTGCCAACCTCCAGGTCATAGCTGGAGATCTCCTGCTATTACAACTGACTTCCAGCTGATAGAGATCAGTTCTCCTGGAAAAAATGGCCATTGGCAATTGGACTCTATGGCATTGAAGTCCCTTCCCTTCCAAACCTTGCCCTCCTCAGGCTCCACCCCAAAAACGTCCCACAAGTGGTAAAGAGGGACCTGGGAAGCCTACCGATCCAACACTCACCAAAACACATAAACAGAGGTAAGGATGGGTGGGGAAAACCACAAGGCCGGCTGGGCCCCAGCAGCATAGCTGGGACTAATATCCCAGCAGGGCAGGCCTTAGCAAACTCCTTCTCAGAGCTATCTGCCACTGCGGCCCACCCCCCAGCTAAGCCAGGCAGACCCTGATTGGTCTGGCAAGAAGCTCCCAGAAGGCGGGGGAGGCTGGGAAAGCCCACACACACACACACACACACACACACACACACACACAGAGGCCTCAACCAGCCACTACACAACCATGTCACTGGCCCTAGGGTTGCCAGATCCAGGTTAAGAAATACCTGGAGATTTTGGGGGCAGAGCCTGAGGAGGGCAGGATTTGAGGAGGGGAGTAGGGTTGCCACCGGTGGAAGGTTTTTGGGGTGGATCCGGAGGAGGGCGGGGTTTGGGGAGGGGAGGGACTTCAATGCAATAGAGTCCAATTGCCAAAGCGGCCATTTTCTCCAAGGGAACAGATCCCTATCAGCTGGAGATCAGTTGTAATAGCAGGAGATCTCCAGCTAGTACCTGGCAGTTGGCAACCCTAACTGGCCCCTAGCTGGGCCTGAAGGCCCTTCACCTCCCTCCCCACCCTTTGTAGATCTGCAAACAGGCCCTCAGGTAAGTCTGGGGGCCCTCAGCTTCCTTTTAGGAAGAAATATATATTCTTCTCTCTGGCTGCACAGAAGGATAGAGAAGAAGATCCCACTCTTTCCATTGCAGCCCCTGATGTATTCCAGAAGAATAAAGGATGCAATAAAGCAAATCCATACATCGCTGACCTTATTGTTTGGTAATTGCAGGATGAAGTCACCATGAGGTGGAAGTTTTAACATGCATTAAGATGACAGTTCACTACAGGGATGCTTGAACACCTGCCGGTTCAGCTGGTGTCCTGGTCGCTGATAGCAAACAGAGACCTGATTTTTGGATGATTGCTTCAATAGTTTATCGATCTGCTCATGGGTGTTCAGGTTGTTTTGCTGTATTCCTTGCTAACCAAGCCCTATAGTGCAATTGGCTTTTCACACATGCTCATTCCCATGCAGCCTAATTGAGTTTATCCCCTGATTCTTGCTGTGTGACTGCTCTGCTCAGCAGGCAATTGTTTATATAGATGACTCTCAAATCATATAAATCAGCCATCAATCAATTCTGTGTTTCAATAAAATCCTACCCTTTGGTGTTCACCTAAGAAATCCTTAGTACCACTAATGGCCATCGACCACTTTGAATCAGCAGTGCCTTTGCACATGAGCAGTTTTGGGAAAACCCAATGCAAATTGGTTTGAGAGGCATTTGCAGCTGCTCAGAATGAACCAAACAGACCGAGTGATTGGCTGACATCCAGTTGCCACCTTTGAGTACCCTAAGTTCGACGGCCAAACATGTTTGCAGTTAAACTTGCAGGATCCCTTTTTAGGATTGCACTATTACTTATTGTATAAGTACTTCCTTTTATCCATCCTGAATTTACTGAACAATAACTTCACTGGGTGCCCCCGAGTTCTAGTAAACTCAGGGTTAAGAATGCTAACAATGTGAAAAATGCTTAGGGAACTTCCTTATTGTTCCTAATTGGTGGCTTTATATGCAGCAACAAAAAAGCAATTTGAACAATACTTGCGTTTTATGATTTATGGATATGTAGGTTGCTTGGATTATGTCCAGCATATTGGCATGAGAAGAATGTCATTGCTGTACTGTGCATTTACTCTGAATCTAAGCCATACATTTTCATCTTTTCTTTGTATCTTTTTTAAAAATTCAAAATCAGGCATGCAGCATGTGATCCTGAACCTTAATACCACCCACTAAGAGCCAGTTTTGCTGCCTGCCTGGGACTGTGGACATTGGGAGAGAGAGTTGTCAAGTACCTGTCAGGCCATATAATACATTGCTTCTAAGCTGCATTCAGCCTAGTGAGTCATGAGTCGTGCAGGCCTGTTCTAGCTGTAGAGCAGTGATGACTAAGCAGATCAGCACTGGATGAGTATATATTTTAGAGGAGAGGCCTTAGCAGGAAACCATCTTTAAAAAAAACACACATTGCCGTGTTGCTTTGTTGGTCTGCATTGCATGCTCATAAATGGGCATTTATGTTATTGACTTTTCTACATTTATACCCAAACGTTCAGGAGATTTTTCTCCCAGGGCTGTTTACAGAGATTATACTTAACAGAGGTAAAAATTAACTTGAGTCATGGCTAGGGTTGCCAGGTCCCTTTTTGCCACTAGCGGGAGGTTTTTGAGGCAGAGCCTGAGGAAGGCGGGGTTTGGGGAAGGGAGGGACTTCGATGCCATAAAGTCCAATGGACAAAATGGCCATTTCCTCCAGGTGAACTGCTCTTTATCAGCTGGAGGGTTGCCTTTCTGTGTATATTTGGGTTTGACTACTATTTGCACAGAAGTGTCACAATTTTGTTAGTACCTGGAGGTTGGCAACCCTAGTCATGGCTGCTGCTCAGCATAAGGGGCCTTGTTTGATTCTCCTTTCCTTCTCTAAGGGCCAGTTGTCAGGCCTAGTCTTTCAGTAGCTACCAGCCATGGTGACTAAAGGGAACATCTACATTCAGAGCCAGCATGGTGTAGTGGTTAAGAGCAGTGGTTGGAGCGGTGGAGACTGATCTGGAGAACCAGGTTTGATTCCCCACTCCTCCACATGAGCGGCAGAGGTTAATCTGGTGAACTGGATTTTTTTCCCCACTCCTACACCTGAAGCCAGCTGGGTGACCTTGGGCAAGTTACAGTTTTGTTAGAGCTCTCAGCCCCACCTACCTCATGGGGTGTCTGTTGTAGGGAGGGGAAGGTGATTGTAAGCCAGTTGATTCTCCCTTAAGTGGTAGAGAAAGTTGGCATATAAAAACCAACTTTTCTTCTTCTTCTTCTGAATACCAGTGCCAGGAGGCAACATCATGGGAAGGCCTTGGTTTCTATTTTATTTCATTACACTTTTACACCGCCCCCCACCAGCCCAAAGGCCAGGCCCTGTTGTTAGCCCTTCAGAGTAACTTGTGGAAGGTGCAGAAAGATTGCAGGGGTCAACTGGCTCTCAGTAGGGCAGTGTTGCCCCAAGTAAGGTCCAAACCATGTCTTTGTAGGGTTGTTGCAGGGGGGTTAACGTGGACCTGACCTATGGGAGCTTAGGGCTTGGGGTAGGGTTGCCAGGTCCCCCCTCTCTATTGAAGGGAGGTTTTGGGGGTTGGGCTGGGGTGATCGCATGCATGTGCACGGCTTCATACAACATGATTACATCACTTCTGGGTTTACCCCTGGACGCACCGCATCATCACGGCCACTTTAGCACTCAAATCCCCAAAATGCCAGTTATAGACAGACTAACACAGCCATCCATTGTGATATTTGTCTTTTGTTTCTGAAATGACAAAAGTAGACTATATCTGGGTAATGTCCTTGCAGCCAGGGCTGAAGTGCTTTGGCAGAAGCATTTAATTCAAGTGCCCAAGAAGTTCTGAGAGCTGCCACTGTAAATTGGGCATGTATGTTTATTGATACAGAAACTAAGGTCCTGAAGGAAGTTTCCTGGTCGTATAAACGGCAGTAAAGAAGTCATCCTAATTGCCCTATGGCTCTAGAACAACCACCTAATTGAGGTCAGGACCAGTTCATGCCTGATGGGTTTCCAAATAAGCTACAATACCCATCTATTTGATGGCTCCCTGATTTTGCCTGTTGAATGTGTTATTTATGGTAGCACCTTTATTCATTACTTCATTTCAAATTGTATTAAACTACCTTGATCCTGGGAAAGATGGATCTCAATATGATAAATAAATAAATGGATGAATAAATAAATAAACAAACATATGGACAGTCAGAATTGGAAACAGGTTATCTATATAAAAGTAGAAGCAAGTTGAGGGGGCAGAGTGATGTAGTCAACAGGGCAATGTGACCTATTTTATAGCATGCAACACTGGAAAATTATCTCTCATAATGACCACTTGGGTAGCTGCATCTGACTTTTCCAAAATACAAAGAAATCAATGGCAATTTATTGTGCAATTAAGAGATGGAATGTGCAAGCCTAAACAGATTATGCCCATTGAGTTCAATGGATTTAGAAGGGTGTAACTCTGCTTGGGATTGCACCACAAGTCACACGACTCTGTTTGTCCAGAAAGTAGAAGTTTCACTTATCCTATGGTGATTTCCATGTCTATCAGCCTGTGATGTGGTAGTTTATACATAAAGCCAGCCAGATCTCTGACTGACTTTACGCCAGGCCAATACACACAGTTTCAATTTGATTGTTATACTGTATTTTACAGCAAACACTACCAAAATGCCCTATATCATTTCTAGTTTCCCAATAAATGACAGACTGGGTTAAAGTTTTGTTGTAGATATCATGAATGGAATTGTTAGAAGTCAACAAAAACGTTCCATCTGGCCTTAATATTCAGTGGATGCTGTCATTAAGCCTTGTGTATGTGTATTCATATTTGCTTAAAGATGCCTTTCAGGCAATATTCCACAATAAAACAAATGCATTCCACTAGCTGGATATACTGTATATCATCAGATGAAAATTATATATCCAGAGGAAACATGTGCTAGGCAAATTCCTGTTTGAATACTTTTAACGGAATTAATTTTGTACTTCTGTAATTAATTGGAAGATGTGATGAAATGTGAAGACTGCATTTTTATAGACTAGAAAGCACTCTGGTAATTAACTTAATGGAATCTTGTGAAATGTTCAACTCAAGGTGGAGAAAAGTCAGTCTGAGACTCATCTGGGACTGAAGAAAGGAATTTGTACACACGGCAATGATTGTAACCTCTCTGCTTTGCTAAGACTGTGCTTTTTTTTTTTAGGTATTGATAGTGCCTTATTCAAAACTTGCTATCCATAATCCCAAGAGACTAAGGGTATAAATATTTCAGATTAATAAATAGGACAGTCTCCTTCTGTTTGGAAGCTGCAGAGCTACTGTTGGAAACCATTGGAAGGTACCTTATGATATTATGCAACTATATTACTGAAAAGCTTTTTGACCTAAACTGACTCTCATAACTGTATGTACACCTTCAGAATAACTTGTGGAAGGTGCAGAAAGAGTATGGTGTATATGAGAGGTGTATATGAGAGGCCAGGCCCAAGAGACTTTAGAAGGAGCAAAGGTAGTTTCACCAGATATTTTCTATGAAAATCTTATGGCCAGACCTATTTTTTAAAGCCCTGAGGCAAATTGGTTCCTAGTCAACCCTCCCTGATAATTATCTATCTGTTTTTATGGAGCCCTAGGCTGCAATAGCATGAGGCTAGTGTATGCTGACAGTTCTCTTAATGTAGGAGAAGAGCAGGGCACTCACCCCTTATGTCAAGCAGATATAGGAATCTGACTTGCCACATAGTGTGTGATCTTAGGCCTTTCCCTCTTTCTGAGGCTAACCTATCTCACAGGGTTGTTGTGAGAATAAAATAGGGGAGGAAGGAACCTGCACTCCTTCAAGGAAGGTTAGGTTGAAAAAAAGGCAATGAAGAAAGATATGTGCAGCATGAGGTCTTCAGAGCACAGGCCCTGTTGGTATATTCTTTCCCCAGAAAAGGGGGGGGGGAGAGATCTGACAAATTGGAGGGATATTGTTATAGGTGTGAAACCCCTGTCACACATTACTACACAGGATTGCTAGACCCCTGACAGGGGTGGGGGATGCCCTGCTTGGGCGACCTCCCCCTGGCACCATTTAGCCAACCAGCAGGGGTCTTACCAGGCACAAATTGAGGCCTAAGCCTTAAAGCCACTGGAGTATTGACGTCACTTCCGGAAGTGATGTCATCACGTCACCGACAACATGGAAGACACTCTGGTATTTTGGCAAAACTTTGGTAAAAACATCTTTTACAGTCTTCTAAAAACATGTTCTAAATGGAAATGACCTTGAAAACAATGTGAAAATTCAGTCAATGGTAGAGCCCAAGGGAGGCAAACTAGGAAAATATTATAGTTGTTGCAGTGCCTAGCTTCCCAGCTGTAAGGGTCTGTAAGCTTTTGCTTTGTGTGCTCCCCCCCTGGGCTCATAAAAGCAGTCCAGGCCTTTTGCCTTTCTTTGGTTCAGGCGCTGAGTCCAGCAGGCCCCAGGTTGGAATGTCTCTTCCCACCATCCACCTCCCTTGCTCTCTCCGACTCCCTCCCACCAGCTATGGCCTTGGTGTGTAGATAGCAATAACGAGCTTCCTGAGATCTTTGATGTTCCTGTACCATGCACAATTATCTCGTAGATTCCCATAACATGTATTTGACATCTGCTTCCCTGTAGGGGTTATAATTCTGTCTTTGTGAAATTGCTAGCACTTGCAACTTTGCCATTGTAGGGCCTATACTAACCTGAAGCTTCCAATAAAGTTCCTTGTTTCTGCATGACCGTCTGAGCAAGTGATTTTATGGAGTTTGCACAGGGAGGTTGGGAACCCTCACACCAGCCCTATTAAAGGTGTTAAAGTTGACCATTAAAGATTTTCATGGAGAAAAGTACAGTACCCAAGCATAGGAAGGAAGGAAGGAAAGGAAGGAAGGAAGGAAGGAAGGAAGGAAGGAAGGAAGGAAGGAAGGAAGGAAGGAAGGAAGGAAAGGAAGGAAGGAAGGAAAGGAAGGAAGGAAGGAAGGAAATGATCAGTTTTCAAGCTCTAGCTTCAAGGCTATTACAATAATATGGTATACATTTTCAGAAATAATGCAAGAATTTTTCTTTCATAACTCAGAGTATGTATGACATGGGCTCATGTGAAGAAGGAGGGAGGGCTGTGCTACAAGTTCTCTGAACTCAGAGAAATGAGGGTCTTGTCTTTCCTCACATTACTGTGCATACACACCTCTTAAGATGATTCAGTAATGGCCATGTTTCCTCATTATTGATGTTTGTTAAAGGAAGGGCCTTTTCAGCAGTAGCTCTGGGGTTGTGGAACATCGTTCATCATTATATGTCTTTCCTGGACTTCAGAAGTGAGTCTTTTTGTTTTGTAGGTCATTTGTGGTTGTCAAGATAGGCTGAATAAGAACTGATTCTTTCTTTCTGCTCTGATGAGTTTGCTAAATTAATTGAGTGGAATTGCTTAAGAGCTTTTTATCTGAACACCTGGATTTCCTATTCTTGTAACTGATATGGTTTTTAGATTTTCTTTTTAGTTTGAGGGTTTTAAAATATTTATTAAAAGCCACATTGAATGCATGGAGAGACGGGCTATCACAGTTTTACACAGAGCGAATTAACACTCATTTAGTTAATGTAGCCACTAGTATATTTCCTTTTGAAAGTATTATATACAATTACTGGGACTTTCTCTGAAGAAAAGCAACAGATTACCAACATTAACAAATATGTCCTATTTGGGGCTGAGATAGGGGACAATATCTTCCTTTTAATTCAGGTTTTTCCCCTCAGAAATTGGGTTGTACAAAAATAAATTCGGTAAATTTCTAATTCGGGTTTATTGGGCCCAGGTTTTTTTGGTACATCCAGAATAAGCCAAATACCCATACTGGCAAAGGAGTATTTCAGTTTTATTTCCGGGTTTACAGAAAAAGAAAATGCAATCCATTGTACTCTATGGGGATTATTTTGAAGTTCCTGTGAGGGCACTTTTGGAGGTAGAATTCCCAAATTTTCAGGGTAGCTTCAAGGGACTTTCCTTGCGTGAACCCCGAGGTTTGGTGAAGATTGGGTCAGGGGGTCCAATTTTATGGGTCCTGAAGGTGTCCCCCCTCCTCCAAAGAGAAGCAAATGTTTCTCTGTGGAGGAGGGGGTCAACCCCTTTGGGACCCCATAAAATCAGACCCCCTGCCCCAAACTCTGGGGGTTCGTGCAAGGCGAGTCCCTTGCAGCTATGCTATTAATTTGGTGACTCTACCTCAAAAAATGTCCCCCAGGATAATTTTAAAATTACTTACTTTTCACAGTCTGTAATGGCCACCTGCTTTCTCACCCAAGTATCGTGGAGAAACTAAGTTTTCCCATGACTCTTGAGTACGAATGCGGCCATTACAGATTGTGAAAAGTAAGTAATTTTAAAATTCTCCTGGGGGGGGGGCATTTTTCAAGGTAGACACACCAAATTTACAACATAGCTTCAAGAGACTCTCCTTGCATGAACCCCAAAGTTTGGTGAAGATTGGTTCAGGGGGGTCTGATTTTATGGGGTCCAGAAGGGGTCGCCCCCTCCTTCGCAGAGAAGTATGGTAAAGTTTACAATGCTTCTCTATGGAGGAGGGGGTCTACCCCTTCAGGACCCCATAAAATCAGACCCCCAACCCAATATTCATCAAACTTTGGGGTTCATGCAAGGAGAGTCCTTTGAAGCTACTCTGAAAATTTGGGTACTCTACCTCCAAAAATGCCTCCCCCAGAGCTCATTAAAAAAATTCCCATAGGGAAAAGCCTAGGGAAAGCCGAAGCCGAAAAAGCCAAATACCTATTTGGCTGATTCAGCGATCAGCTATCCAACTTTGGCTTTATTCCCAGGTTTTGGTGTTTGGTAAAACCAAAACCTGAATATTGTCGAAATGGCTAATTTCGGGTTTATTTTCCGTTCGGGTTTATTGATATGCACAACCGTGTATTCCTGGGATAATGTCCCTGAGCTTGTGTGTGTGTGTGTGTGTGTGTGTGTGTGTGTGTGTGTGTGTGTGTGGCCCAAGCCACCTCAAAACATTTATGACAAAGATGCCTTTTGTGAAAACAGAGGTTCAGTTCATGGATTATTCGGTAGTTTATAGAAGGAATAACAATGCATAATTGCTTTAAAAGGTTGCTTGTTGTCCCTTTGTACTCTAGGCATAAAAATGCCCCTAAATCTGAACTGTGAAATATGTTCACATTTTATTTTGTATTTTATATTCTCAGATGTAATTAATCTAAGAAAGTTTGCAACACAGGGGCTTTGATTGCTTGAAAGTTATACTTCAAGGCTGCCAAATGGGCAATGTTCCCAACTCTTCTTGCTCCTACAGGTCTTAGATTCATGATGTAGTAGATACATCAATGTGATGTAGAGCTCCTAAAACTCATGTTCAAATATCTTCTCTGCCATGAAGCTCACTGAGTGACTCTGGGATAGTTATCATTGTCCAATTTATTGGCACATGCCGACAACTCCAGAAGACTTTGGGGGCAGGGCATGGTGAAAACAGATATCATCAACTTATTAACATCACTTCTGGCCAAAACCTGGAAGTAGCATCACTGGTGCTCTAGGATTTCACCAGTCTCTATGAAACTATGTCAACAACATGTTCCCGCCATCCCCCCTATTGGAGCCACAGTGGGAGATGACCTGCCATAGCGGGTAAGTTAGCAACCCTAGATGCAGGGTTTTCTGAGGATTAAATGGAGGTGGGAGAACCAGGTATGTTGTATTCTGTTCCTTGGATGGGAGAGGCAGAATAAAAATGAGAGTTAAGATAGATGAGGCAACACTCAAGTTTTATTATTGTGTGAATTCTGATTAGATATCTGGTGAGATCTGTACTTTCTGATGCATTACTTTCATTTATTCTTCAAACCATTTTATCAGTCCTATGAACTGTCCACTGTTGATTTGTTTATTTTATTTATGCAAGTATTTTCATACTAAATATTGTCGAAGGCTTTCACGGTCAGAGTTCATTGATTCTTGTAGGTTATCCAGGCTGTGTAACCATGGTCTTGGAATTTTCTTTCCTGACGTTTCGCCAGCAACTGTGGCAGGCATCTTCAGAGTAGTAACACTGAAGGACAGTGTCTCTCAGACACTGAGAGACACTGTCCTTCAGTGTTACTACTCTGAAGATGCCTGCCACAGTTGCTGGCGAAACGTCAGGAAAGAAAATTCCAAGACCACGGTTACACAGCCCGGATAACCTATTTTCATACTGTTCAGGTTTCCCAGTGGGGACTCAGAAAAACTTACAAACTACAAAAATGAGATTTAAAGAAACAAACAGAAAACAAATCCCCAAATTGTACAATAATCTCAACCTGGGCTGGTCCTGGTTCCCCTGGGTTGGCTCAAGGACCTAGGCTAAAGGGGTAAACAGCCCTTCAGCCTGCATCTCTGGCCACACCCAGGCTGAAATACCTGTAACAGGAATGGAAACAGAGGCTCAGGCCAGATCTTAGCTGGCAGACATGTTTCCAAGAATTCCCTTCTCTGCTATGGCTTGACTGATCGCTAGCAGTGAAGTAAAAACTTACAAGCGTGATATCTAAAAAAGGACAGAAGGAAGCAGTATTCTGCTTGGTTTGTATAGAAAGGAAAGAGGGGTGATGACTTCCAAGGATGTTCATACAGGTGTCTAATTGATTTCTATCAATTTATAGAACAGCTTGTCGAAATGGGCCATTTTCTTCTCACTGTATTACTGATTTGTGTTTGCCAAGAGGAAACAGAAGTGTGAAGTGCTCTGAGTTACAAAAGAGCTTTTTCTGGTCTCTGTGAATCAGCAAACAAAAGACCCTGGAGTACTATTGCAGAGCATCAAAACACTGGTGGGAAATGACCTTCCTTAACTGAAGGAGAAAAGGAAGCCGCCAAGTCATGCTCTGCCTTCCCTCCTAGTTATCTTAAAAAGGGCAAACAGGAACCAAGTCACAGATGACTTAATACCCTCTTGCTATTCCTTAATATGCTGGGCTCTATGTAGCTAACCCCAGCTGTGCAACGGGTGCCTAAAATAAATGTTGCTTTCAAAAAGGAAAGGGCATTCCCCCCCCCTTCCTTTTGGCCAGGTCATTATTTTGAAGAGGAAACCATGGTTACTTGTAATTAGAATATGTGATTAGCTTCCAAGGCTAAGGGTTAGATGCCATACTGAATTGTAGAAGCGTGTGAATGCCATTCAGCGCAAGCTTGGGGTCCATCTGCTTATATTCAGCCTTGATTAGCAAGCGAAGCAATTTCCTCACAAGTATTTCCATTAAGTCATCTATGAGGTCCAGACAGCCTTTTCATTCTTTTCATCCATTATCTTCCTATAATACCCTATGCTTTAAAACAGGGCTAATCAAATCTTCTCCACCTTTGACACAATAAGTCCCCCCCCCAGAGACTCTGGAGAAAAGAGAAACTGGTTGCCTCCCCATTATCAAGTAGAGCTCCAATCATGGCGGAGCCTCATTATCTTCTCCTCAGTGGTCCAGATTACCAGATTTTGCAAAATTGTATTGCCTGTCCCCCTTGTAGCCCTATGAATCTAAAGCTCATCTCCGGTGGTTAACAACAGATGTTTAAATTTTATATTATGTCATTAGAATGCCACTCAAATCCAGTTCAACAGCTAGAATCATAATTTTAATTCTAAACAAATGTTGAAACTCTGAAGGCAGCTTTGGCTCCAGAGACTCTGCTGGGATTTTTTTTTCTTTCTTCCAAAAAAGATGTGTTTTTGCATCCAAAAAAGCTGCTGAAGTCAAGGTTTTGGCAGATTTCCAAGGGGAGGGAGTTCTTATAATTGTAAGGTAGCCATCAACACCAGCTTCTCACATTGCACTGCCGTCCAAACCACTGTACATGGATTTTTTTAAGGTGGTTCAGGTCAATCTGACAGGCTCACAGAGGGAAGCAGTGGAAGTGATCCTTTGAGAGCCCAAACTCAGATCAATGGTAGTACCACCTTCAGGCATTTTCACTCAATCAAAATGGTGGTCCAAACTGTTGGAACAGGACTCGCCACTTTCATGATGAACTGAAATACTGGAAGCAAGGAAGCGGAACCTGATCTACCTCTCCATTTCATATAGTTTTCTCTGAAAGCCATATTTGATTAGTGTTTCTATTTATCTGCACTTGTGATCATTTGAACATATGGCAATGTGTTTGAAGCCATGCAGATAAACAAATCTGCACCGTTCAATAGAGCCCATTTTTAAATGCTTGTGTATGACATGGTCAGCAGTCTAGAATGCTTAAAAGAAGATTTATTTATTTATTTTTCGTAGTTCTAGCCCACCTACCCTCTCCCAGCCAAGGCTGGGCTCAGGGCGGGTGTGGTATAATCATTACATCCAGTGTGGTATATTAGAACTTAAGAACATTAGATCCAGTGTGGTATATTCATTAGAGTGTTGGTGTAGGACTTGGAAAGCCCAGGTTCAAATCTCCACTCACCATGAAACTTATTAGGTGATCTTAGTCTAGTATCTCTCTCTTTTCCTTTTTCTCTCAAAATTACAACTGATCTTCAGATTACAAAAATCACATATTTGTTTGTTTGTTTGTTTGAAACATTTATTCCTCTTTTCCTGGAGACAGGGGCTGCTTTGGAAGGTGGAATGCCTGTTATTATACACTACCAGGGTTCCTCTCCTCCCTAAACCCTACTCTCCCAGGCTCCATCCTCAAATCTCCAGATATTTTTGAATCTTGTGTTGGCAACCCTACTCTCTCTTTCAGCTTAACCTATCTCACAGGATTGTTGCAAGGATAAAATGGATGCAGGTGAGAGAACGCTGTATGCCATCTTGAGCTTCTGGGAGGAACGTCAAGAGGGAACTGTACTGAACATCAAGTAACTAAAATTAGGAAATACCAATGAAAATGTTTGCAGCAAGACTCTTGGACAGGGGTGTTGAACTCAATTGTTATTACGGCCGGAGGTGACTTAAATGTGACTCAGTCAGGCTGGGCCATGCCTCACCACCCCAGATCGAGAGTAGGGGGGTGGCTGCCTTGGCTAGCTCATGGGATGGATAAGTGCTCTCAAGGGGCTGGTAAAAATAGTGTCTACCTCTGAAAATGTTTCTTTGTTGGCTAACAAAAAGGGAGGAGAGAATGAGGGCTGACTTTGGCCAGAAATATTGGGAGCAAGCAGAATCCTTCTGACATCCTACTGGCATTGCTGATACCTCTGGGTGTCAGCCGCTATTGAGTCTCAGGGGTGCCATGCTCATCAGCCTCTCTCCTCCCCACACTGGCATCAGTACTGCTTAGACAATCTTCTGCCTCTCCTTCCCTGGAGGTTTTTAAGAAGAGGCTAGATGGCCATCTGTCAGCAATGCTGATTCTATAACCTTAGGCAGATCATGAGAGGGAGGGCACCTTGGCCATCTTCTGGGCATGAAGTATGGGTCACTGGGGGTGGGGGGGGAGGTAGTTCAGAATTTCCTGCATTGTGCAGGGGGTTGGGCTAGATGACCCTGGTGGTACCTTCCAACTCTATGATTCTATGATACTTGGGCTGGCAGGAGAAACAGTGGTGAGGATGGAAATAATGTCAGGCTACGTGCTGATGTCACACCTGAACAAAAACCCACACTTGACATCAGACATCAGCTGATGCTGTAGAATGTGTGGGCATTATGCCCAGAGTTTTGCCTGGATGTTTGGCTGGCACATCCTTTTCATCTCTTGCCTCACCCCCAAAGTTCCTGGGGATGCTGCCATCCCTAGTGGTGCTGCCAGTGCCTTATAGCAGGATTCCTTAATGTGGCACCTGCCATTACCTTTTCTGGTGCATGCCAAGGTTTTCAAAAAGTATGTGGGGCCATTTTAAGGCAGGGCTTGTTATTGGATGCCCATATTTTTTAAAAAAAGGATTTTCCACAGCTGTAACAGCAGCAGCAAACACTGGAAAATCAGGAGGAACTGGTAAGTACTCAGAATTGTGGTTCCTTTCCCCATTCAGGTTTTCCTTCTTTTTATTTCCCTTTCTATCACCCTTATCCTCCCCTCAGACTTGCCTTCATTTCTTTATTCCCCTTCTACAATTCTTTTGCAAAGCAATGTTGGGGGTATTGAGTTTGGCTCTGCCTCCTATAGCAGCCATTTTTGGTCTGACTCTACCTCCTGTGGCAGCCATTTTGGGGTGATCACACCCCCTCTCATAATTCCATGGACACAACAAGATTGGGTTCCCCTGCCTTAGAGTCTCTCTTTGAATGCTTGGGTACAGAACCAGAAGTATATGGTAAGCAAAATTGACTGGGGAACCTTCTCCCCCTTGCCTGGCACCCATCACACTGTCTTTTAGGTGCCAAGTCAAAGCCTTTCTTTTTACCCAGGCTTTAAACAAAGGGTGTTTATCTTTTTCTGCTGTTTCATGGTCTGCTTCTGGTCTGAGGTCTGTTTTATGGATATTTTTAGTGTGCTCAATGCTTGTTTTATGCCATTTTTATGCCCCTGGCTTGTTTTTAATGGCTTGGTTTAATGTTAATACTTTATGATTTTATGATGTCTTTACTTGTAAGCTTCCTCCAGCAGGACTTTGGAGAGGCAGTCTACTGCTGGGCACAAATGCCAGGGGTGGCCTATGCTGGTACATACCCTCTACATGCCTCAGGAGCTCCACCTAGAGTTGCCAATTCCAGGTTTGACAATTCCTGGAGATTCATGGGTAGATCCTGGGGATGGTGGGGTTTGTGGAGGGGAGGGACTCAGTGGAGTATAATGCCACACAGTCCACTCTCCAAGGCAGCCATTTTATCCAGGGGAACTGATCTCTGCAGTCTAGAGATTATTTATAATTCCACGAGCTCACCTGGCCCCAGCTAGAGGCTGGCAACCCTAGTTCCAGTCATTAACCTCATCAAAAATGTTATGTTTTACAAGAAATTGTATTTCATGGTTAAAAAAAAAGAATAATAGAAAAATTGAGTGACAATACCAGGGAAACAGAATTGGGGGCAGAATGGGAGGGGAGAAAAGGCTAGAAGGGGACATTTGATGACATGGTACCCAAGGAAGGTGTCACCTGAAAAAATATTTTTAGGAACATATGTTTGAATCCTCAATCTGCCATGGAAACATGCTGGGTCACCTTGGGCCAGTCACACTCTCTCAGCCTAACCTACCTCACTGTGCAGATAAAATGTAGAATGCAAAAATTGGAAGCCACTTGAAGTCACCACTGGGGAGTAAGGTGTGGTATAAATGAAATAATAAGCAAAATAAATGCAAACATACCTAAACAAATATGTAACGAATCACTATATTCTCCCTGGAATAACTAGAAAATCCACACCCTGTACCACAAAACCAGGCCTCAGTCTTCCATATTCAGCATGTTGCTGCATCTTCTTTCCTTAAGCCTGCAAATGTGGTGTAACATTATGAGCAAATCCTTTGACACATTTCATTACAATTTTGCGAACCATTTTGGGGAGGGGTCTAATATTTGCTTGCTAAAACCCCCAACAATCCCAAACCTAAATAATGTGGCTAGAGATACTGTATACAGACAGCATGGTCTTAGGAACAAGAGGCAAACCCATGAATGCTGATTGAGAAGAATCTTTTGTTTAGCCCTTTGGAGAAGGACCTCCATGACCTTAGAAAACCGCCTGCTACGCCTGTAAAAATGAGTTAAGATGTCCAAACAAGAACTTTGGGAGCCCTCTACAGGCTGCCTGATTTATTGTCTCCAGGAAAGCAAATCTCATCTGACAAATTCTCATTTGTTAAGCTTAAAAACTACTCATCTTTCTCTGTTGTGATGCCTGGATGAAAGGAGGAGTTTATTTGCCGTTTATCACAGTGGAGGGTGAAGGCCCTCAACAGTCTGCCTCCCTTTAGTGGCGTATTTTCCTGGCAGCACTATCCTATTTCAACCACCCCTAGTGTGCCAAAAAAAAAAAAAGGAAAGAATGTGTGCTGTCTCTGGATCTGTTATTTTATTAGGGTTCTTCACAATAACACCAATAAAGGATCTGAGCCAATTAATTGCTCCTCAGAATTGTCTCTAGGGAATATTTGCTACTTCTTTAAGAAATGTCATTGGCTGGCAATGTGGGATTTTGCCAGGGATGAGACCTTCTCTGAGTTCATCAATCCAAATGTCCCATCTGAAAGATGCCCTTTTTGCATTGTCTATAGCAAACATATAATATAGCATTAATGGAAGGCTTGGATCCAGAAATAGCATCGGGGGCTGATACAGAATGAGAGAGATGAGAAAGGCATGCTGCACAGGTAGAAGAACTCAATGAATCCAAGCCAAAGTATGTAACAAATAAAAGATGCAAAAACATTTATATATTACGTTTTTGTCCTACCCCCACTTCACAGAGAGCAGGGTGACATACACAGTTCTCTCCCATTTTATCCTCCCACCCACCCTGTGAGGTATGCTTTTTGCCATCAAGTCACATCTGACTTATGGCAACCCTTGGTGGGGTTTTCAAGGCAAGAGACGATCAGAGGTGGTTTGCCATTGCCTGCCTCTGTGTCACAGAAGTAGGTTAGGCTGAGAAAAAGTCATTGGCCCAAGCTCACACATGGGAGAGCAGGGATTTGAACCTGGGTCTCCCAGGTCCTAAACTGGCCTTATAACACCCACACCATACAAACCTTCTTCATAAAGCAATGACAGATAGAAGATAGTGCTGAAAATGAAAATTAGGAGATGACCTGTGTGCTTATTCAAAGACAGAAAAGGCTGTGGGGGAGGGAGTTTTGGATCAGGGTCATTTGCAGTGCAATCCTAAGCAGGTCTATTCAGAAACCTACTGAAGCCTACTCATTGAAGCTTACTGCCAGGGAAGTCTAGTCTAGTGTTGTTTTTAAAATGTGAGTTAGATTCTTGAATATGAACATCAAGTTTAATCATATCATATTTACTTAAAAAGCAAGACAACCCTAAATGTAAGATGACCACCTGAAAAACATAATACACTACCTCCAAAAAAGTTATTATTGGACATAACTGTAACTTGCATGCAAATGTAAGACAACCCTCTATTTTTTGATGGCATACCTACAAAGAAAAGCCTAGTTTTGCATTTAAGTGACTACTGTATTAGAAATGAGTGCTCAAATTCATTCAAAGTTGTTTGCCCCTACTAAGCAGGCAGCGGGCACAGTCACACGGAATGAAATTGTTCATACAAATGTAGGAGTCATGCTCATATCAAATTAAAGTGCTTTCCCAAAGTCACTGAGCTGATCGGCAGAAAGCCGAACTGTATTGCCCAGAAATACCAGTTGGGATGATCCTCTTTGTTGGAGAGATGGGCTAATAGTTTTGGCTATGTAACATCCCTGTGAGGCACAAACCTGCAAAGTTACTGCCTCCTCTTGCTGCCCCTCTACCTCCCGTATCACAGGAAAATGAAGCCAGAAAGCAAGGTGCCAAAATTATATCAGGTTGGAAGATATCAAACCACTTCTGGATTCTTTATGGGTAGCCACAATAGTTACAAATGAGCATTCTTTGAGTTGATGTTGATTTGCTAATTTCCAACTACACATTCTTAAAAAACAAGTAGGGACCCACAAGACACTTACAGGGAGGGTGCATCCCTTCCCTCTCCTTTGCTTCCACCCCTCCTATTTCTTCCCTCCTCCCCTTACCTGTCAATCTACCTCCTCTCTCCTTTGCTTCCCCACCCCTTCTCTGTCAATCCATTCATTCATTCATAGACCTTTATTGGCATAAAAATTATTACAATTGTTACAAAAAGGGATCATAAAACATAAAATCAGTGAAATAAAACAAAGAACAATATAATCAAATATCAGAGCTTGTAAGTTTTTGCACTTTCATCACATCCACTAGAAAATTGGCAACACCCTCAGTAATCTCAGGTACTGAATCATTCAATAAAAATTGACATTTTACTTTATTAGACAGGTGATGTTTTGAATAAAACCAAGTTTTTAACCATTTCCCACGGGATGTTTTGTATAGAGAACAGTCAAACAGTATGTGTTCAATTGTATCCAGGGAGTTGGAACCACAGGGACAGATCCGTTCTTGTATTGGGATTTGGTGGTACCTTCCATACAGCATCCTTGATGGAAAGGCATTGACCCTAGCAAGAGAGAATTCTCTACGGAGGATAGGGATATCCAGATTGTAAAAGTAGTGGGGGATACTGTCAAATGTCAATTTTATTCTTAAGACCCAACATTGCTGAAGAGCAAACATAAGGTTGGATTGGGTGCATCTTTTGAAGCTCCATATCTAAGAGACGTTGTTTAATAATTTTAAAAATGTGGGCTTCAGTAGTTGGAGCTAAATCTTCCAAAGAAACTCCGATATATCTTATTTTGGTCAAAATTATACAATCCCAGGAGTTCTCTGTCAATCTATCCCTTCTCTCCTCTGTCACAAAATCACACAAGGTTGGAAGAGACCACAAGGGCCATCCAGTTCAATCCCCTGCCATCAAAGTCCCACAATCAAAGCACTCCCGACAGATGGCCATCCAACCTCTGCTTAAAGACCTCCAAAGACCGGGACTCCACCCCCACCCACCCCCCGAGGCAGCGCATTCCACAGTCGAACCACCCTCACTGTCAGAAACTTCTTCCTAATGTTTAGGTTGAATCGTTTTTCTCTTAGTTTAAATCCATTACTTCGTGTCCTAGTCTCTGAAGCAACAGAGAATGAGCTAGTTCCCTCATTAACATGGCATCCCTTCAAATATTTAAACATGGCTATCATGTCACCCCTTAACCTTCTCTTCTCCAGACTAAACAAACCCAGCTCCTCTCCTCATAAGGCATGAATTCCAGACTTTTGACCATTCTGGTTGCTCTCCTCTGGACACACTCCAACTTGTCAACATCCTACTTAAATTGTGGAGCCCAAAACTGGACACAGTATTCCAAGTGAAGTCTGACCAATGCAGAATACAGTGGTAGTATTACTTCCCTTGATCTAGACACAATACTCCTATTGATGCAGCCCAGAATTGCATTGGCCTTCTTAGCCGCCATATCACACTGTTGACTAATATTCAGTTTGTGGTCCACTAAGACTCCCAGATCTCTTTCATATGTACTGTTGCCAAGCCAACTATCTCCCATCCTGTACCTGTGCCTTATGTTGTTTCTGCCTAGGTGAAGTACCTTACACTTCTCCCTACTGAAATCCATTTTATTGCTTATGGCCCAGCTTAGGGCTGTTGGGGAAAAAAATCGATAAAATTCAGATTCAGCTAAATTTGGCCTGTTTTTATTAGGGAAATGCCGAAGTCCAAACTCCCCCTATTTGGATCTGTGGAATTCGGCATGAAATTCGGTGTTTCCGAATTAATTTGGCCGAATAATGCTATTTAAGCACATTCACGGCTTTCCGCGGCTCCGGGGGGGCATTTTTGGAGTTAGAGGTCTCAAACTTTCAGTTCTGCTTGAGGGGACCCTTCTTCCAAGAACCCCCAAGTTTGGTGCAGATTGGGTCAGGAGGTCCCGAGTTATGGGGTCTGGAAGGGGTTCCCCCCCTCCGCACATTGGAATGAAGAGGAGCCGGCAATCCCTAATGTGCATCAGAGAGCGGCAAATCCAAGGCAAAACCTCCCATTGTTTCTGGGGCAGCCAGAGAAAGACTCACCGACCCACACTGACCTCCAGGCGATGGTGGCAACCAGTGAGAACAGCAACAATCACACTCGCAAAGAGGAGATCAAGCCCCCCCACCAGGAAAGGCCACCCCCTTTGGCTTCCCCACACACACAAACACACATTAGAAGCCAGTCCATGGCTTCTAAGAGCCAAAGTAACTACGCCGAAAGTGCATCCAACAACGCTCAAAGTGTAAGTATACAGTGTAACTAGCATGGGTAACCTATCTTTTCATTTCAGCACAGCCAAAGTGCATCTTATAACGCTTCTAGCGTAAGTGCGACCTGCACAAATTCCGTATCTTCAGGATTGGTAGATTTCATGCTGCTGGATTCAAATCTTCCACAGCAACAATCACACTTGCAAAGAGGAGATCAAGCCCCCCCACCAGGACAGGTCACTCCCCCCCCTTTGGCTTCCCCCCACACACATACACAGTAGAAGCCAGTCCGTGGCTTCTAAGAGCCAATGTAACTATGCCGAAAGTGCATCCAACAACACCCAAAGAGTAAGTAAACAGTGTAACTAGCATGGGTAACGTACGTATCTTTTCATTTCAACACAGCCAAAGTGCATCTTATAACGCTACAAGCGTAAGTGCAACCTGTGCTAATTCTGTATCTTCCGGATTGATAGATTTCACTCGCAAAGAGGCAATCAGCCCTCCCAGGACAGGTAACCCCTCCAAATCACACTCCCCAGAGGCAATCAAGCCCCCCCCCCAGCAGAACAACCCCCCCTCAAACCAGTATGGCTCAGCTCAACCCCAAACAAACGAACCAAGGAGGAGGAGCGGGTGCCGAGTGGAGGGACTCAACTCCAGGCGAGGGTGGCAATGGGCAGAAAAAGGCAGAACGCACACTCCCGCAGAGGCAAGCGGGCACACACACACCCGGCAGAACAGGCAACAGCCCCCCTTTGGCTTCCCCCCAACCACAGAAACTGCTTCCCCCCCCCCACACACACACAAAATCTGCTTTCCCCCCACACACACACACAGGAGAAAAGGTATGGAGAAAAACCCAAAAAATCAAACTGTGTGGATGTCTTCCAGCAGGAGCAGGAAGGAGAAGTAAATCCAATCCTATTCCAGTAAGCAGCTCAGCTCAGGATCTCTCAGGAGCAGCAGCACCAAAATGGAAGGAAATGAATACAGACTCGGGACGGGAGTTTTTTTACTCTTCTCCTGGCCAATTCAAAAGGGAGAATCCCTGCTCTGATTGGCCAGAAGAAGACCCAGCTTGGGCCACCATTGGCCACGGGAGAATGCTGATTCAGGGGCACTGAAGTTGTATGAATTTATCCAGCGTCCGCCAAAACTCACAGAGTTCGGCTCATCGTTTTCCAGCCTTTTTTGACTTCGGCTCTATCCGAACTGGAAACAGCCAAATCAGGGAAAATTCAGCTATTTTCCATGTCGGATGGAACCGAATCGACAGCCCTAGCCCAGCTCTCTAGTCTCTCAAGGTCATTATGAACTCTGACCCTGTCCTCTAGGGTATTAACTACCCCTCCCAACTTGGTGTCATCTGCAAATTTGATTATCATGTCCTCTATTCCATCATCCAAGTCATTTATAAAAATATTAAATAGTACCGATCCCACGACAGACTCCTGTGGCACCCCACTGGTCACTCCTCTCCAGGATGAAGTTGTGCCGTTAATGAGCACCCTTTGGGTTCTGTTGGTCAACCAATTACCAATCCACCTAACAGTAAGAGTGTCCAGCCCAAATTTTACTAACTTAGTTTCAATAAGATCATGGGAGACTTTATCAAAGGCTTTACTGAAATCAAGGTACACTATCTACAGCATTCCCTTCATCTACCATACTTGTCACTCTATCAAAAAAAACAGATATGAGATTAGTTTGGCATGACGTGTTTTTGAGAAATCCATGTTGATTGTCAGTGATCAGGGCATTTCTTTCTAAGTGCTTACAGTCAGTCTGTCAACCTACCCCCTCTCTATTTCTGCTCCCTCTTTCTCCCCCTTCCCTTCTCTATCAACCTACCCCTCTCTCTTTCTCCCCCTCCTCTTCCCCCCCTTTTACAGGCTGCAGCAGCTGCGGTGTCAGGAAGCTGCTCCAGGCAGAGTGGTTCTGCTGTAGCTGAGCAAAGTTCAGTTCCCGAGTGGCTCCGCTATAGCTGAACAAAGTGCTCCAGGCTCCCAGACCTGGCCTCAATGGCAGTGGAGTCTGGGAGCTGCTTCAGGCCTGGAAAGCATCCCAGTTTCTGGTGCCACTGCAGCCAAGCCCAGAGAGCCTTTCAGAGCCAGCACTGGTGTGGTTAGGCCCGAAGAGCATCCTGGATGCCTGTGCCACTATGGCCAAGCCCGGATATCCTCCCAGATGCCAGCACCTCTAAGAGAGCTTGGTGTCTGCAGCCACAGCTGTACCCAGAGAAGTTTACAGCAAGATATCTGGTTAGCGGCAAGGGAGCCACTACATTGGAGACAAGACCCTTGATAGCCAGCAGGGCCCCTGGGAACCGCCACATTGACAGCAGGACCCCCAGGAGCTGCTGCATTGGCAGCCAGGCCCCCAGCAGTTGGCAGTGTACTTGGGGGCCACTGCACATGTACAGATAAAATTATTTATTTTGGGGGGAAGATTAAACCTCCCAGTATTTTTTTTTAACTTTTACATTTTTCCTGCAAATTTGGGGTGTTCTCTATTTTCTATTTTCTCTAAGTATAGGCCCGATCCATGGATTTAGCTATCTGCAGATCTGCTCATGCTTCAGAATTAGATATGTAGATATTATAACAGCAACTGCTCCTGTTCAGTTCTCTAAAAGCTAAATCCAATAATATTTCCCCAATGACTAGTCTTCATCAAATCACTAGAGGGGTAAGGAACCTATCAGGGGCATTTGGTAGATCTGGATTCTTTCAAATTGTCAGGCACGGGATCCAAGAAAAAAAAATCTGCAGTGCAGTTTGTGTTACTACTAATACTGGGTACAGTCTTCCCAAAGTTAAGCTCTTTTAAATCCCAGAGAGAGTTAAGCATGTACCAGAGTTGAAATCAATGAAACGGATCACCCTATCTTGCGTATGTTGACTTAGAATTAAGTCCCAAAGAATTCAGTGGGATTTGCTTCCAAGTAAATATGCACAAGATCGCAACCCAAATCCATCCATATCTACTGAGAAACAAGCTATGGGTTATGTTCAGTGCTATGGCTGTTGACTGATGCTCCATCACAGCTGTAGCTTACCTTTGCACGAAGTGTGCAACCAGCAAAGCACAAAGTATTGTAATGGATTATTCTAGTGTGCCCTGTAGTACAAATTCAGCCTTCCATGGCTTGGTGTGGTTTGAGTGCAAGCACCCAAGTGTGTGCAGGGGTATGCTTTATGGGGACAAGAGGGCCAGGAGAGGAGAGCCTGAGCTGCCATCCCATTACCATGATGTGGTCTGTTTATATTATTTAAGAAATGAAATGGAAATGCGTATTGGATGGCACACAAAATAAGACCAGGAAAAGGGTATAAGGTTGTGCTGGACCCAGTGGAAACCATGCTCCATCCTTATTTGCCTCCCGGAGGGGCTGTGGCTCAATGGTAGTGCATCTGCTTTGCATGCAGACATTCTCAGATTCAACCCCCAGCATCTTCGGTCAAAAGGACCAGGTAGTAGGTGATGTGAAAGACCTCCCCTTGAGACCCTAGAGAGCCGCTGAGTAGCCAGTACTGACTATAATGGATCACTGGTCTGATTCAGTATAAGTAGGGTTCCCAACCTCCAGGTAGTAGCTGGAGATCTCCCACTATTACAACTAATCTCCAAGCCAATAGAGATCAGTTCACCTGGAGAAAATAGCTGCTTTGGCAATTGGACTCTATGGCATTTAAGTCCCTCCCCTCCCCAAACCCCGCCCTTTTCAGGCTTTGCCCCGAAAACTTCCTGCCAGTGGCAAAGAGGGATCTGGCAACCTGAAGTATAAGGCAGCTTCATACCTGGCAGTCAGCACAGTGCAGACAAAACTAGCCCAAAGTTCCCTGAAAGAGAACTCCAAGTCCTTGGTGACTAGCCATTGTATCACTAGAAAAGAGAGGAACTTTTCGGGAACATTTATTAGATCTGAGTTCATTCAGTTTTGAGGGGCAGAGGCTCTGAGAAAGAGGGGCTTATCGCACCCAGTCTGGGAAACGTCTCTCAAACCCTTTAAAAACATTACATTCTTTCCCCCACGCGCCACAGACCTCCCGTTTCAGTTGGAAATGCTTTGGAAGCGCCAGACATCTGTTTTTCCCCCCGAAAATGTCTATACCACGATGTATTTCCTTATGCCGTTTCTAAACCGGCAAGCCAAGGGGTGTGTTCAATTACAAACACTATTCTGTTCTCCTCCCCTCTTTTCGCAACACCCAATGAAAAGCCTTTCTCCTCCCACCACCTTCCCCCTCCCCTCCCGTTTGCATCACCAATCTTTACTGCTACTTAATCCCCCCATAAGTGCTTGTGCAGAGGAGGGCGAGGGCTGGGAAAGTAGCAAAATTGCTGCGAGCGGCAGAGTGGGGAGGGGGAAGCAACACGAGGTGGAAGGGAGAGAGACTGAGGAATAGAGAGAGCGCCTGCCCGCATGCACGCGCGCACACACGCACACACACAAAAGTCAGGGCTCTCCAGTGCCAGCACAAAGTTTCCCCTGCCTGTTTTTTATCTTTCTCCCGCTCGTCCCAGCGATAAAATGCAACATCATTGCACCAACGCCTGCAAAGACGGCAGCTCTGTGATCAGCTCTGTGCAAGGAACGGCTCATTTTGGTTTATTTGGGGGGGGGGATGCCTGCATTGGTTGTGATTAAGGTTTCCCTGCCGTAGGGGGGAATGTGAGCCCATTGCCCTATCGTCCGGATGCACTGACGATACCGCGCAGGCGCACTGACATGACAAGAGGGGGGGTTGAGGGGAACCCAAGCGACGTCACGATTAGGCGGTGCTCCTCCACACCCCCTTATCTCTTGGGAGCGCTGTTTCATTGGAGGTGCGGTCAGAAGGCTAACGTTTCAGAGACGTCTCAGAGACGTTAGAACGGGCAGAAGTGCGGGGGGGGGGGAATAGCAAATCGCCTCGAGCACCATCGCTCTTTAGGTGTTTTCTACACATTTCCCAGACATGGTGTGATAATGCCCTGAGAGAGAGAGAGAGAGAGAGAGAGAGAGAGAGAGAGAGAGAGAGAGAATCCAATGCAGGTTGCATTACTACTAATACTGCTACAGGAAGTGGCAAACTTTGGCTTTGCTCATTTGCTGTCCCATGGCTAATGGGCATGTGAGAGGTAAGGAAAACCATGAATTAACATTATCCTGAGCTGCAGGTTGCCTACCTTGGTACTATAATTGAGTGTCTAAAACGTGTTCGCTAGGTTCTGTAGAGAACCAAAAAATGACGATACCTTAATTTGCTTCCAAACCAAATTACAAAAGGAACAGTGGAGGATAGGGTCTTGCAAATGGATTGCAACTAGCAGTTTAACAAGTAATAAATGGTGTAAAAAAAAAGAGGCAGTTTGTGCTGTTTCAGGAAAGATGGGTAAAGATGAACAACAAAGACTACAAAATGGTTCTTATTAAGAGCAGGCACAGCGCAGACAAAACAATAGAAAAAAAATCCTTAAAGTAAGTGAACAAATGGTCTAATAAGAATTTCAAAGATAGATCAAGCTATAGTATTCCCCATTTATCTTAGGAACATCATAGAGCGAGGCAATTTTAAATCAACAAGAGCTCACCATTGTAAAATGTTAGTGTGAAATCTTTACCTGTATGACCGCTTGTAATTTCTTTGTTGTTCCTGGAAGGCCCCTCTGCTCTGTTTTGGTGCTTGTGGGCCCCTTACTCTCCATCTCGGAGACAGGCTGCATTTCTGAGAAGGTCAAGGATGCCATTTTGCAAAAGTCTCTGTGCAGCCTCCCCCCACCCCTGTTATTTTAGAGTCCCTAATTGCTACTTCAAGGATAACCATTAGATGCAACCCAAGACCTTCTCTTGTTTTCATGAATTGAGATGAGGTGAAATGCTATTCTTGCCTTCACCAGAGAATTCAAAAATAATATCTAAGGGGACACCTGTCTTTGTCAGAAATGGAAGAGGCAAAATGGGTTCAGTGAAACATGATTAGCTAAACAGTGGAGAGGGCAGGTGGAAATACAGGAAGGAGGTTTCTGAATTAAGCATGACATTGTATAGGTGGACCTTAAGAAAAAGACCAGAGAGAAAATTATCAGCCTTTTTCTGTGTGCTGTCAAGTCACAGCTGACTTATGTTAAGGAGAAAATAAATTGTTGCAGCAATTTAAAAAAAACATCAAAACATGTATCCACAAACCAATGTTGATTTAAGAATGACACTGGTTTATTACAAGGCTGAATTATGAGGGAGCAAATTAAATGCATAATTCAGAATGTTATTTATTTAGATGTTTATATCCCACCCCTTTCCCCAATTAGAACCCAACGCAACTTACAACATCTCCTCCATTTTATCATCATAGTAACAATCTTCTGAGGTAGTCCAGGATGAGAGAGAAAGAGAGAGAGTGACGGACTCAAGGTCAACCAGCAAGCTTTCATGGAAGAGTAGGGGTCCAAACTTTGATCTTCCAAATCCGAATCTGGTACTCAAAGACTGCAATCCTGAAGTAGGGGGCTGAAGCTCCTTAGGAGCCAGCGTGACCCTGTGCCAGCATAAGTGCCCATTTATCCCAGGATAACAGGCACTTATGCCATTCCGGGGGCACACATGCCAGGGCCGGGGAGCCACGGAGCTGTGCTGGCCCCCGCCACCACACAATGACACCGGCAGGGAATTCCCAGAAGGGAAAGCCCAGGCTGCCGTGTGAAGGGTGTTTCCAGGTCATTCCTGGGGGCAGAGCAGCCTTTAGTCAGCTTCCTAACCCTTTTTGTCCGAGAACACCTCCTCAGGCAGCATCGTTGCCATGCCACCTTTTTTGCTTGCAAACCAAATTGTTCTATGGGGGGCATCTTCCCTTTTAAATTTTACTAAACACTTTGGTTTTCAGTGGCTGGGACACCTGGGACTGTGGAAGCAGTGTGGTGGCACTGCTCCTGGCTGCTGCCTAACTGTCCCCCCCCCCTTCAGGAATGGGCTACCCCACACACACCATGCTCAATGTTCCTGGATTCATTGATCGGGGATGCTAAGAACATCCCTCTAAACAAGAGTGCTAGTCAAACTTACCTTGATCAAACGCCTCCTGTCCATGCAAATCTAGTTCCCTTGCAGAGCACATTGCTGATGTTGTTTACTCAAACCCTGGGCCAAGCAGCTTTGCACCTGCACGATAGCTGCTTGTGCTACAGCAGGGATCCCCAGCACTTAGCCCACGGGTGGAAGTGCACCCAAGGACACCTTTTCATGCTCCCACCTACACTCGCTAGGAATGTGGCAGATTTGACGAAGTTTGTTTTTAGTGGATTTTTTAAAATAAGGCTTTATTTTTAAACACAACACAAACAAGCACATAAACATATAAAAAAGACAGGTGAATTATTGCATTATAATGGAGCTTACTTTGAAATTACATTTCAATTATTAACTTCTTTAACTTACACTTTAACTGACACTTCTCTAGGTTGTCGTTATGTTTTCATATCTGATAATAGCTTTATTTTTAAACATTTCTTACCTAGATTTCATACTACCTAGATTTCTATTCTTAATTTTTTATTATATAATTTAAACAAACACACAATTTCTCATGGAATTCAGAAATTGATCTATTATGTATTAAATATGTTAATTTTGCCATGGTTGTATATTCTTGTAGTTTATTCATCCATTCAATCAAATCTGGATATTCCTTTGCTTCCCACTTTGCTGCTTATATCATTCTTGCTGCTGTCACCATGAATATATATATATATAGGCATGTTTCTTGGCAAGATATTTAATAATATATTTCTCGGGTCCATCACAAACTTAAGCGGATTTTGGCTGGTTGTTTGTTTTAGAGCATGGAAGAGAGCTTCCCTCTGTCCTGCTGACCCAGCCCCAGTGACGTCTTTGATCTGCCACAGCCATTATGGCTTTGTCATTCATGTAGTTTTGACACTCACACTTTTCCCTTCCTCCCATATGCTATTTGATATGGGATCCTTTCTTTCACCTTCCAGCCCGGCTTGCTTGGGCGGTTCCTCCCCAGAAAACTAGTTTGGAGGAGGGAGGAAAGCCCTCTCCCTGCCAGTTGTCTTCTTTCCCATCTGAGCAGCAGCACCCAGGAGGAGTAGGAAGGCTCCTACACTGGGGAGGGGGCAAGAAACTGCACATTGAATATTTTTCTGTTTTCTATGCTTGTCAAAATGAGTGGGGGATCTGGCAAAAAACAACAACCCAGGACCTACTTTTAAAATTCTGACTGGGAAACCGGGGGCTGGAGGTCATCTCTAACTACAACTGCTCTCCAGATGACAGAGATCAGTTCCCCTGGAGAAAATGGCTGCTTTGGAGGGTAGAGTCTACAGCATTATACCCTGCTAAGGTCCCTTCCCTCCCCAAACCTTGCTCTCCCAAGGCTCCACACACAAATCTCCTGGAATTTCCCAACCTGGAGCTGACAATTAGGGTTGCCAATCTCCAGGTACTCGCTGGAGATCTCCTGCTAATTCATCTGACCTCCAGCCTATAGAGATCAGTTCCCCTGGAGAAAAGGGCCACTTTGGCAATTGGACTCTATGGCATTGAAGTCCCTCCCCCCCCCCAAAAAAAACCCACCCTCCTCAGGCTCCATCCCAAAAACTTCCTGCTGGTGGCAGAGAGGTACCTTGCAACCCTACTGACATCCCTAAGAGAGAACTGAGAGATCTGTTGTGATTCCAGGAGATACTCCAATACCACCCCCCCGGAGGTTGACAACCCTGGAAGGAAAGAAGGAAGCAGGAAAAGAGGAGAGGCTATCGGGGCTTTCAGGAAAGGGAAAGAAGAAATATAGGGGAGAGGAAAATGAGATGCCTCCCGCAGGTTTTTGTGGGTTCCCACTTGTAAGATATCTTTCTGTGAATTTATCTCTGCCTTTGGCTGCCTTTCCTATCAAGCGTCTGAGGCCTCGGGACCTATCCATTCAAATGCTATTTCCCAAAGTTCTTCCTTTGCGCTGCATGCAGTTTCACCAAGTACCCTATCACTACAATTCCCACTTCTGTAGCCATAGTTCTCTAGACATGGGATCAGACTGCGGTGCCATACCTGGTGTTTTAATAGGGGAACTGTGTGCTCTTGCAGAGGTTCATAGAGTCCTGTTGCTTTGTTGTGACTGGCTGCTGGGAGATCTCCAGCTACTACGTGGAGGCTGGTAACCCTATGTATGAGTGTAGGGGTGTATGAGTTTACCAGTGTGGTGTGGTGGTTAGAGTGACAGAGTAGAATGTGGAGCGTAGGGTTGGCAACCTCCAGGTACTAGCTGGAGTTCTCCTGCTATTACCACTGATCTCCAGCCAATAGAAATCAGTTCACCTGAAGAAAATGGCTGCCTCGGCAAATGGACTCTATGGCATTGAGGTCCCTCCCCTCCCCAAACCCCGCCCTCCTCAGGCTCCACCCCAAAAACCTCCCACCGGTGCCGAAGAGGGACCTGGCAACCCCAGTGGAGCCCCAAGTTTGAACCCCCCTTCCATCAAGGAAGCTTGCTGGGGGGACCTTGTGCCAGTCACACACCCTCTCATCTTAATGTATCTCACAGGGGTTTTGTGAGGATTAAATGGTATATCAGTATATCCACAGGGATTTATCACTGCAGGAGATTTCAAAGCAATCCTATTTTTGTCCAGCTGGTGTAATTCAAAAATATAGGATTGCATTGTAACTCTGTGTTCTCCAAAGGAGAGGAATTCCTACTTTTTTTTACTGTGCTATGCACACTGAGTACAAATGCTGTAGCTCCTTACACTGACTTTTTCTGTATTATTAGCACTACTAGTAAAGTCTGCTCTTTTTTTGTTTCTAAGGAAACCATGCTGTTCATGTGCATGTAAGCCTGCCAATTTCTTCACTGTCTTTAATTTGCATATAGCAGCAAGGGAAGGAGGATGCAGCGTGTTAAAGAATACTTTGTAACAGAACTGAAAATGGATTTGGGATGCTAATATTAAAAGCGAGCAGTTTAAATTTAGTTGCAGTGTCCTTTGTGAAGCACATTGGCCTGTGCTTTGGGGGGAGTTATTAGATATTTTACAGAGGTTTACACACTTCAGTGCAATTTATTTTAGTCAATAGGTTCCAATAGAGCTATAAATATTGATGAGTTAATGGCTAATAATGGTAGGCATAGTAGGAATAGACAACAAGCATGTTTTGCATTTCCAAATGCATATTGTTGTTTTTTAAAAGGAAGTGTTACAGATAGATGCTATAATGTAAGCTGCGGTGCAATGGACAGATATAACAGAGCTAGCTGTGTCAGAACAGGATCTGGGAAATGCAGTTTCAAATCCCCATTCTGCCATGTAAACTCACCGAGGGCCAGTCCCTCTCACCACCTCTAGGCTTGCCAGGGTTGCATCTGACCTGGAAGTGACATCATTTTGGATGGTGCTCTAGAAATCCCCTCTCCTGAATCATATCATAGAGATTGGTGGGATTCCTATACTGTAACACAAAAGTTACACCACTTCCAGGTCAGACACCATCCCCTAACCCCTTTTCACCCACCATGAACATCAGCAGCAGTGGGAACACAAGTGCAACAAAGGCGGATCCCCTGCTAGAAGTGGGCAATTGGTAGGGTTGCCAGCACAGGGTTGGGAAATTCCTGGAGATGAAACATGGTGGTGAAACCTGAGGAGGGCAGGGTTTGAGGAGGAGGGGGGATCTTGGAGGTGTATAAAGCCTTAGAGTCCACCCTCCAAAGCAGCCATTTTCTCCAGGGAACTTATCTATGTCATCTGGAGATGAGCTCTAATTCCTGGCAACCCTAGCACTTGGCAAACCTACCTATCTGATATGGTTCTAGGGTTGCCAACTCCAGCTTGGGATGTAATGCCCAGATATAAGGGCTGGTTTAGAACACTATGTATTCATACGCACACACATGGAAGCTTTGGGAAGTTGGAATCCAGGAGCCATGAACCAACAAATCATGCTCTCTGTGCTTGGTACGGCCTTTCACCAGTAGAGAGCTCTGAATTACCTTCATCCTTAGGAATGTGTTTTCTAGTTACTAAGATCACAAGACCTAGAACTTGCTTAGAGACAGCCTTCGGCCAATATCTATAGGTTATGCTAATTAGAGTGAAGTAGACACCTAATGTGCATTGGTGCTTTTGTGTATCAATCTGCTTGTCAGCAGCCATGGGCCTGCCCCATGTGAATGCATAAATGATACTGACTTTCCTTTGTTTCTGGGGTGAGTAACTCTGCATTTTATTTGTGGGTTATTTCACCCCCAGGTCTGTGTTTGGCTAAATAAAGAACTGTTGCTCTTTTTAACCTCCTCCTAGTTGTCTTCATTGGACTCTATAAGACAACATGGCACTTCAGGGAGAGTCTGGTGATCTGGGTATAGTGCTTGGGGAGGGGTGAAATCTGGGAAGGGGAGGGAGTTCAGCAGGGATGTGATACTGTAGAGTCTGCCCTCCAAAGGTGTTGTTTCCTCCAGCAAAACTGATCTATGTAATCTTGTGATCTGTTGTAATTCTAGGAAAACTTAAGGCTGTACACTGAGGTAAGTAAGCCTACTGGGTAATTTTGAATATAAAATGGAAGAGGGAAGAACAATGTGTTCCCCACTGAGGAGAAAAGGGGGGTATGGATATCTAAATGAGGAAGAAGAAGGAGAGTTGGTTTTTATACCCCACTTTTTCTCTAGCTTAAGGAGTCTCAAACCAGCTTACAATTGCCTTCCCTTCCCCACTTCAGACACCTTGTGTGGTAAGTGGGGCTGAGAGAGTTCTGAGAAAACTGTGACTAGCCCAAGGTCACCCAGCATGCTTCCTATGTAGGAGTGGGGAATCAAACCCGGTTCACCAGATTAGAGTCCACCGCTCATGTGGAGGAGTGGGGAATCAAACCCCGTTCTCTAGATTAGAGTCCACTGCTCTTAACCACTACACAATGCTGGTCCCACTAAATGGTCAAAGCTGGTCTTCAGGACAGGGCAAGTCAATCCAATGACACTGGGGCCAGAAGGCCATTGCTGATAACTCAAGGCCAATGTGGGCAAGCTGTGGGAGGAAGGTTCTGAGTAACCCTATTTGAGGTGTCAGGATATGAAAGCAAAAAAAGAATAAGGCTCCTGAAGATGCAAAAGCATTCAAAACTGAATGTAAAGCAGGTGCTCTAGCACTGAGTAACAGCCCCTCACAAAATATATGTGATCAGTGTGATCAATTTATATGTGATCAATTTATGAATGATACACAGATGGATTAATTGCATGAAGATGGAGGGCAGATTTTTTTTCCCTACCCACAGCTCCCATGTGTTTTTCCAACACAAAGCACACTTGCATAATGTTCAAATGGTTCCTGTATGATTTTTGCTCTTAGGAAGCATGTCCCAAAGCCCTTCCAATCAACACAACACACCATCTGTTATTCTTCTTGGTACTTTAATAAAAATAAACATTTTCTTCTAAATTGTTGTTTTGTGTTTTTAAGTTGTATGGCTTCAAAATATAAAAATAATAATTTTAGCCAGATTCTGTTTGCGAATTCTCTATTTTTATCCAGTCCATGACATTGTAGTATCGAGTGTTTTCTTCATAGCTATTACAGTATTCTATAACTTAAATGGCTCCGGCTAGCCTAATCTCCTCAGATTTTGGGAGCTAAGCGGGGTTGGCCCTACTAAAACGAGAGACAACCAAGGAAGAAGTAGATATCTATATGTATATTCTTAAAGCAATGAAACTTTGACATGGATTGGCTGAGATGTTGTGACATCATGGACATTTTCAGACGTTCACAGAACAAAACAGATAGCAGTCCAATTCTTATGAGGCAATGGAAAGGATCCACTTTGACTGGATTAAATTCTTATCTATAAAGAAAGAAAGAATGAGGACTGGGGAGATTTAATGGGACATAGTGAAGGTGAGAGATAAGGTAGCCCAGAAGGGAAAGTTAAGGTTTTTATCATAGGGGTATTCTTCACGGAGATTTGCTGCTGTTTCGATGCTGATTTGCGTCGGAGGCAAATTTTGGTTATTCACTGCAGATCCGTGTTTTCCCCCACTGAGCAAAATAAACCGGGTTAAAAGAGAAGCAATCCAAACCACTTCTGAGCCGTACTTTCCAGTAGAAGAGCGTTTTGTTGCTCGGATGCCCATGAAAAAATGTTTGCTTCGCTCCCCGGGACGTCTCCTTTCTCCTCCCCCAAGAACGGTGATTGGCTGGGGGAGTTGCCACTCTAACAGCATCACACCGGCAGGAGAGAGACCCAAAGGAGCCTGGCTGCCCCTCTTCAGAAGGGTGATGGGGGTTTTGGCTTGGATTTGCCGCTCTCAGGATACCCCCCCCCCAAACACACACACACATAGGATCGCACCAGCTGGAGGGAGACCCAGAGCAGACTGGCTGCCCCTCTTCAGAAGGGTGACAGGAGTTTTGGCTTGGATTTGCCGCTCTCAGGATGCCCCCCCCCCCAACACACACACACAGGATCATGGGAAGAGTGGGCGGGATTGGGTGGATTTGGAGCGGTGAGTCATGAGCGGCAGCAGACGTAAGCAGCGCAGAGAAGTGCGCTGTTTCTCCCATGAAAAATTGAAAATGCCTTGGGATGGGCGGGGGGGAATCTGCACTGCCATGAAAAAGCTATTTGAATCGGTTTATTGTTTGCTCCTATTCAAAACCGAAGCACAATCCACCGTGAAAAATACCCCATAGAGATTTTCAAAATTCCTGGTTTCAGAGTATAGCCATGTTGGTCTGCAGTAGAACAGGTAGATTCAAGTCCAGTGGCAGCTTAGAGACCAACAAGATTTTTGGGATACAAGCTTTTGAGAGTCAAAGCCAGCCCCCCCCTTTTGTTTCTACTGCTCCACTGAGCAGCAGAAGCAGCCCAATGACTTGGGGTAGGAGGTTGCCTGCCATAGTGGGCAACTTGGCAAGTCTAAGGCTGAGGCCTGAAATGGAGGAACACCTTTGTCTGAGCTAACAATCAATTCTTTTGGCTGTGAGTTGCTAGTAATTAGCTTAAATGTATCCATATAATTAACAAAGAGGAAAAAACGGGTCCTTTCGAGCTGTTCACAGGAGGCACCATATTGCTGGCATCCAGCTTTGCATCAGTAGATCATGAGTGGCAGTTTTACAGGGCATTATATTGCACAGGATAAAGAAAACAGTTTGCCAAGTCCTAGAAGTTCCAGGTAAGCAATTTCTGGGGGAAAGGATAAGATACATGATGACAGTGAAAGCCACAGAGAGCAGTTGGCCAGCTCTTTGAACTCTGCTGAGCCAGCGCCACAGAACTGGCTTGAAAGAAATTACAAAGTTATCCCTCCTCATTAACTCTAGGACACATTGCAAAATGGGGTGCAAATGGAAGGATTTTAGACTTCTGGTCTTTTTTACTGGAGGCGCAAGGAATATTCTGCCATTTCAATTTTCAGGGGGCAGCAAGCCATTTCAGTAGGGTGGATCTTATCACCAGAAAAAATGTATAGTTATCCACCTTTTTCAATCATGATGGGAGAACTACCCTAAGCTAGATTTAGAATTGGATCAGCAATTACAGTGAGGAACTCTCAGAAAAAGGTCCCCCCCCCCCAAGAGTTTTAGATTTGCTTATAAACCCATGAGCCCACAAGCCCCCGTCACCAAATGCAGCTGTTTTCATCTCCCTTCCCCCTCCTTTCCCTAGTGTCACAGCAGCAGGGATGTATCTCTTTCCCAGGGGCTCTGGGATATAATAGTTTTCTCGGGGAGTGTCCTTCCTGTGGAATCAAATATCTTTAACAAGTGTATGTCCCAGAGATTCTGGTCCCTGTGATACAGCCTTATTAACTATCTGGAAACCAACAAAAGGGAAGAATGGTGGCAAATGGGATGAAAGGATATAAAGAGGAATGCCTCAACCATTTCCTCCCTGCCTGCCTGTACCACGACAGCCAGAAAAACAGAAGCCAGGTAAGTAGATGATCAGCAGTGAGTGCGAAGGGATGAAGGAGCTCTTCTCTAGCTTCAATTTTAATCCAAGCCAGAAATGAATGCATGGAGTGATAATGTTTACCTCTTAGTGACAGTAACTATTATGAATTGCCAACACTTGTATTTTAAGCCAGTAAATTGTGAACTTCTATTCATTCATTCATTCTATTCATTCATTCATTCTAATTAAAATTTAACCAGTCATCAGCTCTGGAAAAAATATAGACAGCCAGCCAGCTTAGTTAATCAAATGTTCTTAGTTAATTAAATGCTCTTAGTTAAATGCTGCACAAAACAAGGCAGCCTTGCCTGCCCTACAGAACCTTAATAGATCCCACAGGGCACAAACCTCCTCAGGGAGCTCATTCTAGAGGGCAGGGGCAGCCACCAAGAAGGCCGTAGTGAGTGAAAAAGGGGCTATACATCACCAGAATTAGGCTCCATGCTGAATATCGAAGTAGGTGAGGGGGTCCTGAAGGTATGAGGATCCCAGACCATTTAGAGCTCTATAGGTCGAAGTCAATATTCTAGTAGCTGGGTTCTGGACCAATTGCAGTTTCTGAAGCATCTTCAAGGGTAGCCCTGCATAGCCCTATGTAGAACACATTACAGTAGTCTAAACTTGAGGTGGACGTCACATGGATCACAGTGGCAAGGTCTGAACAAGATGAGTAGGGAGCCAGTTGGCAGGCCTGGCATAGATGGTGAAATGCTGCCTGTGTCACCATGGACACTGGCTTGTCCAAGGCAAGAGCAGGATCAAACCACACCTGAAAGCTCTTTATAGAATCCACAGCCATAAGGTGGACCCCATCAAGTGCTGATGGCCTACGTTCTGGACCCACCCATTGACATGACCCCTGTTTTTGAGGGAGTCAGCTTCAACCAACTTTTCCCCAGCCATTCCAAGGCCAAGATCCTAGCTGTTCGCTGCTTTTCAAACAGGAGGTAGAGCTGAGTGTCATCAGTATATTGGTGGCACCCAACTCCAAACCTCCTGACAATCTCCGCCAGAGGATGCACATAGATGTTAAACAACATTGGAGAAAGGAGGAACCCTTATGGGACTCCACAACTTAGAGCTCAAAGAGATGACATCTCTCCTCCAATGGTGATCGTCTGTGAGTGACCCTGGAGGAATGAGGAGAATCACCTCAAGGTAATGCCCCTCACCCCTAGGGAAACAAGGCCGTCGATTAGAACTAAATGGACTAGATGACCCTGGTGGTCCCTTCCAACTCTATGATTCTATGTCTGACCATGCTAAAGGAAGCTGACAGGTTCAGAAGAATAAGCAGCACTGAGCCACCTTTGTCACATTGTAATTGAAGATTACAACTTGACAAATTGAAGAATTGCCTTGACCTGGATGTCCCAGGCTAGCCTGATCTCGTCAGATCTCAGAAACTAAGCAGGGTCAACCCTGGTTAGTATTTGGATGGGAGACCACCAAGGAATACCAGGGTTGCTGTGCAGAGGAAAGCACTGGCAAACCACCTCTGTTAGTCTCTTGCCATGAAAACCCAAAAAGGGGCTGCCATAAGTCGGCTGCGACTTGACGGCACTTTATACACAATTGAAGATCATCAACCAAAGCAACAAGAGCTTTTTCAGTGCCAAAACCCGGCCTGAAACTGGAGTGGAAATTGTCTAAAGCCAACGTTTCATCCAGGAATTCCTGGAGCTGCTTGACTGCTGCTCGCTCAATCAATTTTCCCTGGAACAGAAGGTTTGATACTGGGTGGTAATTGGCTGGATCCCTCTCATCTAGAGATGGTTCGTGCTTCTGATTGTCCCCTCCCCAAATTCAGTATTGTCAGGGTCAAACAATACATTACAATGCATGCTATTTCAACAAGGGGACTTGCAGCCATATGGCACGCGGATTCCCCCCCCCCTCCCCATATGAGGCAAATAACACCTCCAGTGCCATTCTGGCTCAGAAAAATGGTGTGGGGAAGGCAGATGCCCCTCTCCCCCTGCACTATAGTCCCATGCTAAATAAGGCCACTGTGATGCTTTTAAATCATATTCCCACTGGGAACTCACATCTTCAATAGGGTGGGCTCATGTACTTAGTAGTTTGACCCTACATCTTTGTTTCTTATAGCTGTTGTAATGTGGTACAACAAAACTGCATTAGTATGGAGTATTACAGCTTCTAAGAGGTGAACAGTACTGTCTTACCCTTCTAAATCAATTGAAGCCAATGGACTTTGAATGGTGTAACTCTACTTATGGACATACTGTAACAGTGCAGCCCTATTTAGAATTGCTTCTGTCAAAGCCCATAGGCTTCAATGGGATTAAACTGCAGTCACTCTACATAAAAGGTAGGCAAAAGGTAGATGACTAGTCTGTTATCCTAGTATAGAATGTTGCTTAAATTGCAGCAACAGTGTAAGCCTCTGGAGATAAGCAGCAGCTGAAATAACAGGACCGAACTGGGCTGTCCATCACTTTTCTCCTGAATGTTCAAGTGCAAGAAAGTATTTGTTGTCATTCAATGGTACAGTATCTGCTTTGTATAGAGAAGATCCCAAGTTAAATTCCATATCTACTTAAAATGATCAGGTACTAAATGATAGGGTCGCCATGAGTCGGAAGCGACTTGATGGCACTTAACACACACACACTAAATGATGTGAAAGGTTTCTACAAGCCAGAGTAGACAATGCTGGTTCATGTGTTCCCTATCTTACCAGACAAAAAAGATTTAAAAAATACCAGTCAGGTAAGCAAAGAGTAAAGCACTAGAGTAAGAGTTATTGAGTACCAGTTGTTTTCTCTCTGCTAGGAGCACAAGTTAAAGGGTGAATTATAATGCACGTCTTTAGTTACGGTCATCTGCAGTGGCCACCTAAATCAGGAAGTATATTGGCTACCTGCCAAAGGTATGCCTGTCTTTTGCTCATTTGGTTGTGGTGGAAAGTTCTGTCAACTTGCAGCTGACATGGAGACCCCATAGAGTTTTCAAGACAAGAGACATTCAGAGGTGGTTGGCCATTGCCTGCCTCTGCATCAGGACATTGGTATTCCTTGGTGTCTCTTTTCCAACAAATACTAGCCAGGTCTGACCCTGCTTAGATTCTGAGATCTTATGAGATCGAACTAGCCTTGGCCATCCAGGTCAGAGTGTTCAGTTATGGGAAATCTGAATGACATCCAGTAGTTCCACTGTAAACTTAACTGGGGCAAAGGAAACTGCTGAATACACAACTGAGCTTGGTTGATGCAGGCTTGGGTTGTCAAACACTAGACAAACAGAGAAAACAGCTGGGGCCAAAAATCCCAACCAGAATTCAATATTTTCCATTTTTATGCTAATATTGTATACCTGGTTCTGTACCATTATATCACATACCTGTCTAAAGGTTGTATCATTCAGTGATTTATCCATATTACTCATACATTAGTGCACTAGGATCACTGCTAACATAAGCATATTATATATCTAGAAAAAAATGAACCAAAAATCTACCTAAGAAGCATTTCAAGTATGCAAGATGTTGTTTCACAGAACAGTTTTCTAGGGAAAATGCTATTTCTAACGAGAGTTCAAATATGCTGCTGACTCACTGCACTGATCAATGTTAGCACTCCATCCCACATGGATTTATGGTCTGGAAGAACTCCAAAAGGGATTTCAATAGCTGGCCGCCTTTTGTAAATGTTGCCTGCCTTCTAAAAAGAAAATGGAAGACACTATCATAGCAGATTGTGCATTCCTTGCCTTGCTGCTGCATGAGCCATGCTAAGTCAAAGATGTCCTCACTTCCAAGCTTGATGTTTCCAGAAGTACATGCACAAAAACTGTAAATGCAGGTCTATACTGGAAGGGATTATTTGGTTTTAGATTGAAGATTATATTGTTTTAACAAAATGCCTCATTCCCAGACAGTGGTGGATTGACAGTGTGTTTTACTAAGGAATTGTAGCAAATTGCTGCACTGAGCCCCACCCCCCATGAGGATGGTGAAGATGAGTATGGACACAGTGGAGCCTAATCATGCTGGCCAAGGAGTGGTGCTGCCAGCAAGGAGGAACACAGTGGCACCCAGAGTACCCAGCTTTACCACGCCAGTATGGGAATAGTGCTGCCAGCAAGCAGGAGCATGGTGGCATCTTCCTTTCTTTCCAGCTTCCTCTCACCAGGTGGGTGGGGTGATGAATGGAGGTGGGGCCCTTTTCCACACCCATTTTGGGCTCCTAGTCCATTTTTGTCCCCCAGAGCCCCATCCAGATCTCTTAGAGAAGAAGGGCACCCTCTTGAGTACTACATCCATGTGCACAACCAAGTTGCTGTAACACGGTCATGCAAAGAGACACTTTGTTAGGAAATACATTAATAATGGGATTTCTTCTCTCCAGAAAGTCACAAAAATCTGAATATGGACCTTTCTGGAACACCTCACAGTTTAATGCAGAGAGGGAGTAATTTATTTGGGGGAATATTTGGTTTTGTTGTAAAGGTTTCTGCCATCCTTTCAGATGAAAGCAAATTAAAAATAAAAATAAGCCCCCACTTAGGAGCTGGGACCAATCACAAAATGGCTACAATGGGGGACAATTACAAAATGGTGGGCCATTCCACACCGTGCATCCCTCTTATAATAGGGGCAGCTATTTCTGAATGAACACTCTCGGCAGAAAAAAAAGATTATGCCTCCTGGAGTCTTCTGAAGCACACCCGATGAAGTTAGGATTGCTAGGATTGACTCTTTGCTCTGGGGAAGAAGCAAGAGGACACTAGGAAGCACATCAGTGGTTGCTGTGCAGGCCACAGGCAACATGTTGGGGATCATTGTTGTACAGACATAAAAAAAATTAATTTCATGTGACTTTGTAAAAGAAAAGAGATGACTTGTACTATATTTATTGTTACTTATAGGTTCTAAATGCTGTATCATGTATGTATATAGTCTGAAGGCCCATGATACAGTTCTATCACTAGGGTTGCCAACCTTCAGATGGTGGCTGGAGATCTCCCACTATTATAACTGATCTCCAGGCGATGGAGATCAGTTGCCCAAGAGAAAACGGCCACTTTGGCAATTGGACTCTATGGCATTGAAGTCCCTCCCTGCTCCAAACCCCACCTCCTCAGGCCCCACCCCTAAAATCTCCAGGTATTTCCCAACCTGGAGCTGACCATCCTATCTGTCACTGAATCTGAAGAGGCTTGGATGGCAAAGACCTCAGAATGACACATAAGGTGGTCTGCACTCCACAGGGGAAGAGCCTGCTATCAGTGTAATAAATAAAGCAATAAAGCAAACATTCTTTTTTAAGCAACAATTTAAAGGTTAAAAATAACACCTCTAAGCACAATTGATCTGTTCTACTATGAGGGGGGAAATGAGGGATGAGGGATGTTTTTCATGAGCCTCTGTTTTACAATAATGCCATGGCAAGATTTCATCTCCTGAAGAATTCCACAATTCACTGACATGCAAGAAATTGAGCCAGAAAGTGATTTTTAATATACAGTCCAGCATTTGAATAAAGCAAATACTGAAATGGCCTTGTGGAAAACAGAGAGATTTGATACAGTTTGGGAAATCAGATTTTATTCTGTGTCTCTCCCCCTTCAACCTGCACACATTCTTTGGATGAATAAGGCAGCATTTATCATTTGGATTGGAAGAATATACATTGACTGACTATTGAAAGGAAAAGAGTCACGAAGCTCAGCCTAGAGTGACTCATGAAAATGTGATCAGTAGGAGGAACTGGGTAGTAGCTTAAATTGTGCAGACGTTGTAGAACATTTTGTGCCCTTTTCAGTCTTTCTTCCCTTAGGGCTATGTATGTAACCCACCATCTTATACAAGTGAATAAGAGACATTAACTTCTCTCTCAACCCCCCAACTAACTCAATACAATTATTCAAAGTCTATGAGCTGTTTCAAAACCAGTAGGAGGGAAACACAGGAACCATGAAAAAAGCACTGAGATGAACCTGCCAGATTAAAAAATATAATTACATATTCTGGGTACCACGGCAAAGGGACTACTAAGAAGAGTATGTGGGTTCAGTGTTGCAGGATCCTTTAGGGCACTGCAGATAATCACTTTTCAGGATCAGGCGTCTGTCGCTAGCATCCCATAAGTAAACTCAGCCAGGCAGGTAGTCCTGAAGCAGTAATACTTTATTAGGAGCAAAAAGACAGATTAAAGAACTGACTGCCTTACACGCAGGTAACGCTAGTAATGGCGAGACATTGGCAGAATACATGTTTAAAAGCATTTCAGGCTAGGATGGTAAACACGACTAAGCATCCCCGAGATAAGCTATTCCCATGACAAGAAGACTAAACACCCGCGCAGCTGTGGGAGACAGGAAGAGTGAAACTGTACACAGAGTTTACAGGCATGGGAACCAAGGACTTGGTGTGTAGCCAGAGGCTGGCCTGCTCATGTCAAGAGCCTTTACCCCTGCTAGAATCAAAGGCCTGACATCACTTGCATTGTATTTTGCCCACTACTAGTTTTAATAGCTGAAGCTTTGGTCATGAACTCTCCTCATTCTGGGGAAAGTGCATGCCCAGGGTGGTATTGTTCAATCTCTCCTCAAGAAGGCATGGCTACTCCTGGGAGAAAACATCTGCCTGTCTTTGATGTCACGGATGCACCTGAGCCTAGAGTGACTCATGAAAATGTGATCAGTAGGAGGAACTGGGTAGTAGCTTAAATTGTGCTTCCATTCCCAATGGAATAGAGGCCACGGATTTGTCTCACCAGCTGTGGCACTTTCCTCTAGCACACGGAGCCCTCTCCCAGTGAAAAACGCTGTTCTACTATGACAATATCCTGAGGAAAGCCTCAGGATAAGGTCACCACATAACTTAATCTATTGATAAATACATATAGCAAAGAGGTAAACTTCTACAAGCTGCCATGCTTTGCACATGACAAAGGAGTGGCCACTGCTCAGTGGTTGAGCATATGTTTTGCATGTTGAAAGATCACAGATCTCCTCTTGAAAGATCTCAAGTGGAAGATGTTGGAAAAAGCATTCTAACCCAAGATCTTGAAGAATGAGTATTAGCTCAGAGTAAACAATACTGCACCAGACAGGCCAAAGGTCTGGCAGCTTCATGTGGTTATAGAATTTAATACACATCTTTTGTCATTGGCAGTGAGTAAGGCATTGATAGTAGTTCAGGATCTCCCTCACCATGACTAAGGGAAGGAAAAATAACAGTTCAATTAAAATAACCTTCTCTACATGCATACATGGAGTCAAGAACAAACCTATCAGGCCCATGGAGATCTTTCCAACAATGTGAGATATAAAACCATAGGGATCTTACGATAGCAGTACTAAGAGACTGCATTAACGCAGCCAGCTAATGCAAGCAGATAATCAAACGACTGCAAAAATGGCAGGGAGGATCAATCTGGTTCTCCAGAGAGTCTTTGTTCTGAGGAGCTGATACTGCTGTGTTGTGACGTGATTCGGCAAGCTTCAGTGACACTGGCACTTGGTACAGCCAGCATTCATGACAAAGACTGGCTGCAGATGGGTCCTTCCACCACTCCCCTCAAAGCTCTTGCCCATTCAGATCCTGGAATATTCAGACATATGCAAGAATTGCCATGGTAACTCCTTGTTTCTCTATGACATAGAGACGAGAGAGAGAGAGAAAACTGCACGGACGTACTTCTTCCCATTAATTTAACACAATTGATTTCAAAGCAGGATCTTGAGGAAACTCCTTGTCTGTGAGGAGTATTTAGCCTACCAGCCTTCCTGGAACTCTAGAGCAGACGTTTCTTGATACATCATTCATAGCTTGGGGGTGCCGCTGGATTATGACCTACAGCTGGAGGTTCAGTTCTCTTCCTCCTTTTGTCAGCATTGGTTGATAGGCTAGCTACGGCTCTTCCTCAAAAAGTGTGACCTGGCCCTGGTGATCTAAGCTCTGATCACATCCCAGTTACATTACTGTAATGATCTCTGTGTAGGGCTGGCTTGCTTTGAAAGAAACTTCAGTTGGTCCAGAATATGGCAGCCAGGTGAGCATCAGGGGCTGGATATTGGAACTACACTGGCTGCCCATCTGTTTCCAAGCACAGTTTACAGGGCTGGTTCTTACTTATAAGGCCTTAAATAGTCTTGGGCTGAGGTATTTGAAGGACTGCCTCCTCCCATACTCTAGCCTAGCAAATAAGATTCTTTTCTGAAGCCATGCTCTCAGGGCTTTTTTAGTGGTGGCACCTCACCTTTGGAATACCCCCCTTGAGACTTGCCTGGTGCCTATTTTATTCTCCTTTACATGTCAGGCCAAAACATTTTTCTTTCCCAAGCTTTTAACTGAAGAGTTCTATCTTTTTAGATGTTTATGGTCTTCTCATAGCCTGATGGTTGTTGTTTTCTTCCAATATCATTTTAGACTGCTCTGTTTAATGTGCAGTTTTGATCTGGATTGCTTTTATTGGTTATTTTTATTGGCATGGTTTGTAACTGAATTGTATTGTTTTATTAATAAGGTTTTCTTGGTATGAGTTGTTATTGTTTTTTATTGTGTTTGGTTTCATTGTTGTGAGCACCTTGAGCAGGTCTGGAGTGGTGGCATGCAAATTTTCAAAATAATAAATTTTTAAAATTTTAAAAATCCTAGTGCTTTAGGAATTTGTGCTGTTATTCTTATAACACTATACCTTCTATCCGGGAATCATGCCTATGTATAAGGGAAAAAAGTCCATCACATGATAACAGAGACAAGGAAAAAAGCTAATACCTTCCACCAATATTCTTCCTATTTATTCTTCCTAATAAATAGTAATGATTATTTTGCAAACCACACATTTGAAAATCCAACTTAGCTTACTAGCAATGGGATAGATCTGCACCTGCCCTACCACTCCACTGAGCAAAGTTAGAAGCTTTTGTCCAGCCTTCCTCCAACTTAAATGGCTCTCCCTCAAACAGAAGAGCCGCTAAGATTAGAAGACATCTCCTTAGGCCAGAGGAAGACTTCTTGGAGGTTGGTTGGATACACCCCAATGACTGTTTCCTCTTGAGGTGAGCTCTTTGGCACAATTTTGTCATTGGCAGGACTGGGATAACCACTGATAGAACATGCTTAAATTTTAATAGTTTGCTTTTGTTCATTTATTTATTTAGATATTTACACCTTACTTTTCTCCATAATGGGGACCCAATGGGCTTACAGCTCTATTCTCTCCTCTTCCATCTTCTCCTCACAAAAATAACAACCCTGTTGAAGTAGGTTAGGCTGAGTGACTGACCCAAGGTCACCCAGTTAGCTTCCATGGCAGAGTTTCTTTATTTAACATCTGATGTTTGTTTCTTTATTTAACCTTTCTTTATTTAACATCTGATGACCCAGTGGTCTTGGATAGAAACAGTCTTACAAATACCATCCTCTGTTTCCATCCTCACATAGAAGCCATTGCTGCCAGAAATTTAGCCACAGCCAAAGTAATACCTCCACATGAAGCCTGCAGGGTGACCTTGGGACAGTCATAGTTCTCTCAGAACTCTCTCAGCCCACACAGAGGCAGGCAATGGCAAACCTCCTCTGAACATCTCTTGTCATGAAAACCCTACATGTTTGCCATAAGTCAGCTGTGAATTGATAGCACTTTCCTCCACCACCACAGTGATACCAATATTTCTTTTTTCTTTCATTATCTTTCTATTGATGTTTAAAATCCTGTGAAAACAAGTCCTTGCAAAAGTGGAAACTCAAAGAAATATAGATATTTATGTAGATAAAATAGACACAGCTGAATGCTTGCATCTTTGTCCAAGTACAGAAAAGTAGTTCCTTGCTATACATTCAAGCCAGTGCCAGGAAGTTTTTATTCATTATAGTTCTGTTCCCATGTTATGGTGAACTTATGTACATCTGTTTGTAAGTAAGAGCCTATGAATGTTCACTTTGTAAATGAAACCAGGGACCTGTTCCTGGATAAATGTGCAGTTTCAATCACATGTTCAGCTGTACATAGATGAATGTAACATGAGAATTACTCACTGCATGTAGAAAGAAAAAACAAGTGCACATTGTACTTGGAATGTAGGTAGCCCTTTTAACATTTCATTGAACCCATGTACATCCTGCCTGTATACACATGTGTTTTTTTTCTAAGTGCCAGTGTGCTTTCACATTACAGATGAAATGGGGGACCAGTACTTAGATATAACTGCAGTTTCAGTCACACGGTCAGCTGTACATCCATTGAATGTAATGTGAGAATTATTCAACATGCGTATAAAGAAAAATCAAGTGTATGCTGTACATGGATTGTATTCACTGCAATTCACTGGAACTTGAAGCTGGGGAAAGAGCTTATGCCACACTTGAAACTGTTACTTAAAGCTTGCCTACTCGGCCTTTACTCATTCTCTCTTATCTCATGGCCTTCAATCAGTAGCTGCCATTTTTACTGAGTACAAATTTTGTTATGGGTGAGGGAAGCTCTGCTGTATATAACTTATGCTGCTGACAAGTATGTAAGAGGCTATCACATGAAAACATGAAGCTGCCTTATACTGAATTGGACCCTTGGACCATCAAAGTCAGTATCGTCTTCTCAGTCCGGCAGCAGCTTTCCAGGGTCTCAGGCTGAGGTCTTTCACATCACCTACTTGCCTAGTCCCTTTAACTGGAGATACCGGGGAACGAACCTGGATGACAAGCAGATGCTCTACCACTGAGCCTCAGCCCCTCCCCATCGCTGCCATCTGATGCAGAGGCACTCCCTCCTGAGGTCAATGGACCTGGAGGGGAGTAATTCTGTATTGGACTGCACTGTGAATATCTTTGCTGTCTTCATGGTTCTTCCATAAAGAATGAAGGGAACTCAGCTGACCAATGTCAAAGAGTCCTTGCTCGTGTACAACTGTTAGGCAGATACTGACTAGGTGGGGCTTTTTATACCCATGACTCAATATGCTTGCTTATGAGGTCATTTCAGAACTGCAACTTCATATTAAGCAGCAGATGTCTGAGGATACGCTGCTATCTGAAGTTCTTTCTTCAGCAAGGGTAGGGAGGAAAGAGCACCACCATTCAGAACTTGGAAAGTGGAGCAAACCCCCCTGAAGAGCTCTAACACTGAATTATTCATTACAAAGCTTCTAATTGTCCTTGAAATTAGCAACATCATTTGTAGATAAATCTGCTCAAGGGCGTTGCGGATGCTCTCCAGCCCTCTCCCCATGAAATACCAATAGGAGCAGAGAAAGGAGAGACCCTAAGAAAATGATAATATTTGTTCTGCTACAGCTAACCGCTGTGCCATGGGCCAGACCCCTGTGCACTTTCTCTTATGTGCCGATCTTCCAGTCTGAATTCTAGGCGTTAACTGATTTCAGGGTCCTTGGGTGGGATCACATCATGCAAGTGGGCACAGCCATTCTCTTTGCAACTTGTATAGGGTGTTCCGCAGTGGACAGATATTGATCAGATTATGGCTGCTGGTGATTTTACTGTGGAACGCATGCAACCACCGAGAAAGTGAAATGTACCTGAAAACTCCTCCACTCATCAGCTCACAAATGGATGTTAACAGGTCAGCTGAAGATGTAACCTGAGATGGAGCGTCAGGGTCCTGGTCACTGGTGTCATTTGGAATATGCTGAGAACTTCAGACATCTCACACAGCAAGCAGCTTGAGTGACATCAATACTTTTTGGGGGGAGAAAGGAATTAACGGGAATCAATCTAAATTAGCATATTCAGGCACTGCAGGCTGGCCATTAAATGATTCATTAATTAGGATAAAGTAGAGCACTACCCACTGTTTGAAAGCGGGGTTTGCCATAAGTGAACGTAATTAAATGGATAAGTAAGAAATTACCCGAAGTAATGGAGAAACGCTTCCCTGTAGCACTTCACAGTTTGGGGCAGCTTTAAACAAGAAGATGAAGCTGGTACTTCCCAACCTCACCATAACGTATATCACTTCGTTTTTAAGAGGCTACAAGGTATTATGGTCTTCTTGAATGGTGTTGCAATATGGAGGGTGTGGGGTTTCAGGAATGAGCTCTTGATAGCACAGTAAGCATCTCACTGAACACACTGTTTGGGCCAAGCCTAGGTGCACATCATACTGAAGATCTTCTAACATATTTATTGCCAGCCAGTTTTTAAACCTTGCAACAATCCTGCTCTGGTCTCTTTGGACTCCTTACTGGAGAAAACTGCAGCTAGTTTTTATCAGGAAACAGCACGTAGGGAAAGAGTTGACCCTCTCCCTTAGCCAGTGCCACAGCTCTGATTCAAAAAAGTCTGCTGTTTAGGGTCAAATATATGTCTGGACATCAGACCATAAATTTCTAATATATCAAGTATTTTGGCCCCAACAGAACTATAATCTGGAAAAAAAAAACAAAAATAAAATTATTCAGAAAAAAACTTGAAAGGTGGAATGGCAACTGTCACATTTCCCTCAACACTTTTGCAACAGTCAGGAGTCGACTGGGAAGGCAAAAAAGCCTTGGGAAAGGGCCATGCACTTCCCTGGCCATTCCTCCTACAGAGGAAGGATTGGCTGGTGGTAAGGGCTGTAGTTCTCATGTGGGATGGTCCCAGGCGAGGACTGTCTCATTTGATCTGGGGCCAGTCTCGGCAAGTTGGCCCCTGAGGAGGAGACAAACTCCAGGCCATTGGCTCACTGGAACATTTCCCGGTGGCCTTACTGGACAATCATGAAGCTGCCTTATACTGAATAAAGCCCTTGGTCCATCAAAGTCAGTATTGTCTACTTAGACAGGCAGCGGCTCTCCAGGGTCTCAGGCAGAGGTCTTTCACATCGCCTTCTTGCCTAGTTCCTTTAACTGGAGATGCCGGGGATTGAACCTGGGACCTTCTGCATGCCAAACAGAGGATCTATCACTGAGCCACAGCCCCTCCAATCCACCCCTGAGAACAGTGGATGCAGCCTACCTTCATCTGTCCTCCTGTTTACAAGTTTTATTTATCCGTTTAAAGTATGTCTGTCTCACTTTTGGGGGTATATCTTTAAATATGTTCAAAGGAGATATGGAGCAGGGCTTTCTCTGTGTTTAAGTTCCATGCAATTCAACTTCATCTAGATAAAATTCAAAGTCTCCAAACAACATGGGGGAGAAATGTTCTTCAGAAAATCCAGACGTAGCCTAGTTTTATTCAGTGTTATGCAGAAGTTAAGTCCCATGGAAACTTACTCTTAAGTAAGTATGGGCAGAATTGAAACCTACATTCTGCAACATTATTTTAGGGGATTTATTTATTTATTTTATACTGTGTTTCTCCTTACTAGGGATTCAATGCAGCTTACAAAGAAGTACAAAAATATAATTTAGACATATATTTTTTTTAAAATAGAAAGACAGCTCCTTAGCTGACCCTGGATCAACTGGCCTGGCTCACTCCGGGCCAGAGGTTTATTGCTCTATCCATGCCTAGGCTAAGATACCTGTAATAGGGAAGGAAATAGGAACTCCGTCCAGATCTCACGCAGCAGGCAAAGATGTTCTCAAGATTTCCGTTCCCTGCTAGAACTGTATCTGGCCTCACCCAGGTTTAAATACCTCTAGCAGAGAAGAAAACAGAACCTCAGAGCAGATGCCATTCAGCTGGCAGAAGTGCTTCTATGAATAATACTGCCAAAGGCATTTATGAAGCAACTATATCATGTACTTCTAGCTGTGCTTAATTGAGTGCCAAAATTGTAATACAGTTCAGAGCAAGGATCTAGTTTCCTCATTACGTTATTTGTTTAAGAATGCCTGCTTAAATGGACCGTATGCTCCAAACTTGCTTGGTCTAAAGAAAGGTGTATTGACAGTGCTCTGACAGAAATGAAAAGGAAAGTTCTTAACAACGTGCAAAAAATAATGCAATACAAATGACTTCACCAAATGCCTTTTTATTGGGCATCTTGTAAACTGCCTTTTTTGGCCTAGTCACTGCTTGTTCAATAATTCAAACATGGGAGTAATAAGGAAGCATTTTCAATTTAGATGCTGGAAATCTGACAAATGCAGTGTCTCTGTGTTGTGGCATGAAGCCTTCTTCTTAAGAGGTCAATATTTCATGCTTGAAGGCACTGGCAACACAGGAAAGGCAGAGGAGCATTTGCTATGTGCACTATGTCCTTAATTGCCATTATCTATTATTTTGCTCCACTAAGACATCGGCCAAAATTCTGAATGGCTGACACCAGGGTTGCCAACTCTAGTGCAGGAAATTCCTGGAGATGAGTGGGTCTAGCCTGGAGAGGGCAGGGTTTGGGGAGGGGGGGAACTTCAGCAGGTGTCATAGAGTTAGGGTTGCCAACCTCCAGGTACTGCAGGAAAAGCTAATGGTATCAATTCAATCAATCACAAACTTATACAAACAAGGTGTATTAGGTGCAGTGAATAACATACAGCACATATATCTATATACAATCTATGTCTTACAGTCCTAAAAAAGGTACAATTTTCAAAAAATTCTACTAAGAGCAATCTTCAAAGTATAACTGCAAGGTATGGAATAGAAAGTCCCAAACGGGTAATCGAATCCGCAGTGTGATGGTGTGGAGATCTTCATAGATGAAAAACAAGGGGGACGATCGTTTCAGTTCTTCTTCAGCCCCATTTCTATATATATAAATCCATTAACAATTATATCTCCTTTCATATTCCATAAATATAAACAATCAATTGTTTACCATATTTTACTTAAAGTCAATTTGTATGTATTCAAAAATTTCAAACTATTCACTTTCTACCATAAGGATGAAAAAATGCAGCTATGCCAAATACAATATATAGTCTTCCTGTACAGGATATCTCATTTCCATTGCATAGTTGCACAGACATTTCTTAGCTGTTCCCGGGAAGGATACAAAGAGGTAATACTGAAAGTTACTGGCGCTAGAGTTAAATGCTTGCAGCTGATGTACGGAGCCGCTTGCCTCTTAAAGGGATATATACTAAATAAAACAGGACAAGTCATTTTCCAAGTTTAAACTGAGTGGTTCCAATGATCCAAATAAATGAATAAAATAAGCTTCTTTCTGTCTAAGAAGACGTTAATTATTTCTTCTGTCAAATTTTTTGCCCCTTAACCGCCAAACAACAAAGAACCGGAGTTCATTCTCATTGTGGCGTGCTTTAAGGAAATGCTCTACTACCAGAGCTGAACAGTTGCCAGTGCGAATCCTCGATTTATGTTCTAATATTCTAGTTTTAATTGCATGTGTACTGGAGCCAAGATAAAGTTTTTGACATGGACAGATCAAGCAATAGACACAGAATTTAGTGTTGCAATTAGAGAAATCCCTAAGCCTAAATACAAAATTGGAATCTGTGCGTCGGAACTCTTTGACTTCAAGTGCTAGTTTGCAAGCCAAGCACTTGTGACAGCGGTAATGTCCTGTTAGGTCCTGCTGTTTCACTGTATCAGAAATGATGTCAGTATGAATAAGTTTGTCCTTAATGGAAGTAGTCCTGTTATAACCTATTTTGGCAATTTGTTGACAACCCGGAATACTGGAAAGCAAGTTCCAGTGTCTTCGTATGATTGCTGTGATATGGCTAGAAAGATGGTTATACCGAAATGCAAAAGTAAGGGGATGGTTATCTGACACTTTACTATGGTTATTGGAATAAAGAAAATCATTTCTATTCCTGACTTTAGTTTTATCTTTGGCATTTTGTATAGTGGACATCGGATAACCCCTATGCATTAGTACTGTTGTTAACTTTTCTGCTCCTTTCTCATAATCATGTGGTGAGGAATTATTTATTTTTAATCTGATGAATTGGCTATAGGGTAAATTCTCCCTAAGATGTTTGGGGTGATGTGATGTAAAATGTAAGAGGGCATTACGGTCTGTGGCCTTTTTATAAGATCTTACACTCAAGCAGTTAGAAGAATTATGGTAAACTACCGTATCCAAAAAGGGAAGCTGATGCTGATCTGCCTGTCCCATGAAACGAATGGTAGGCCGGATATTGAGCCAATCCAAAAAAGTATTAAAGTTCAAATCAGGTGTCATAATATAAATCATATCGTCAATATATCTCCTATAGCCTGTGATATTATTATAATACGGATTGTTATTGTATATATGATTGCGCACAAATTCTGCCATGAAGATGTTAGCAATGGTCGGCGCAAAAGCCGAACCCATGGCTATACTGTATTTCTGCAAATATATTTGTTCCTCAAACCGCAAAAAGTTGTTATTAAAGGAGACTTCAAGTAGCTGAAGCAAAAAAGTATATGGATCTTTTTCTAGTCTGGAATCTAAAAGATTTTTAATAATGCTTAGAGTCTCATTTAGTGGCACATTCGTATACAGTGCTGTTACATCAATGGTAACAATAATGCACTCCCTAGTAACTTGTAGATTTTCAATGTATCTGATAAATTCACTGGTGTCTTTTAAATATGATGGTGTATCAACAGAAAATTGTTGCAAGTGAAAATCAAGATATTTGGTTATAGGTTCTAATAAGCTTTGGGTTGCAGATACTATGGGGCGTCCTGGGGGGATGAGACCAGGCTTATGGATTTTGGGAAGCATATATAGAATGGGCATTCGAGGGTATTTGTTAATTAAATATTCAGCTGTTATCAAATCTATTATATTCATGCTTACAGCTTGAGTTACAATATTTTGAAGTATTTGCTTAACCTTATCTGTAGGATCCCTTAACAATGGCTGATAATACCGATTTTGATTTTATTGCCGCATGACTTCAGTAACGTACTGTTCACGGTCCTGAAGCACTATTACCCCACCCTTATCCGCGGACTTGATAACTAGGTCAGGATCATTAGCGAGGTTATCTAGTGCTAGTTGTTGTTCGTTAGTTAAATTGTATTGTTTAGGAATTTTTTTATTTTCAACAATTTGTATATCTCTCATTACGGCTGTTTGAAATGTGGTTATCATTGGGATAGAAGTGGAGGGGTTGAACTTAGACCTAGAACGAAAAGGATTCTCATTGACAAAAGGTGTTTTGAAATGATCTTTGAGTTTAATAATTCGCATCATTTTATACACATCTACTTCAGTTTGAAAAGCTGAATAGGGAGGAGTCATAACAAAACCTAAACCCAAATTAAGTACCTGTAGTTCAGTCTGAGTAAGCATTTTTGATGATAAATTGACTACTAGGTGTTCTTCTTTTTGTTGTATGCTCGCTTGTCGGAAAAATTCTTATTATAATTCTTGGGATGTAAGCCATAACCCCTACTTGAGCTAGAGCTAGCTGCTGAATCACTGTATGATTCGCCTTCTTTAGAATAGCTAGCCTGTCTATTCATAGGTTTCTTCTGAAATCGTTCCCTCGGTTTTCTATTTGTGTCCCTCTGTTCGGTGGAATAATACCAAGCATATACCTTTTTATTGGTGTAATCATCTTTGTCCCTTTTAATTTTTTTGGCTTAATATGCCTTTGTTTCCTCACTGAATGCTTTTAAATCAGTTTCCAATTTCTCTATTTGGGATTTAAAGAGGTCGGTAGATAATTGACTCTCCAGATTTTTTCTTATATCCTCAGTTTCAGCTTTTAGTGTAGTAGTCTGTTTCTTAGCTTGATCAATGATTAGAAGCATCAAGTCAATAGAACACCTATTAAGTATGGCAATCCAGGTGTCTTTGAATTCGGTATTATTTCTAAACAAAGTTGGAATTTTAGGGATTCTGAGGCCCCGTGGAATAATATTTGCTCTAACATAATCCGAAAGAACGGCGGCATGAGGTTCACATCTTATCGTCTTTTTAGAATGATTTAACAATGCTGAAAAGTCTAGTTCATCAGTATCAAAAGTACACGCTGTAGGCTGGTCCTGCAATATTCTATTTCTATCTGTGGCAGTAAACGAAAACACGTCTGTAAGTTTAGCTATGGTGTTAGTGAAAAATTGGCAACCAAAGAAAACACTTCCGCACTATTACCATAGGTAAGAAAGGCAGTGCAGGAAAAGCTAATGGTATCAATTCAATCAATCACAAACTTATACAAACAAGGTGTATTAGGTGCAGTGAATAACATACAACACATATATCTATATACAATCTATGTCTTACAGTCCTAAAAAAGGTACAATTCTCAAAAAATTCTACTAAGAGCAATCTTCAAAGTAGAACTGCAAGGTATGGAATAGAAAATCCCAAACGGTTAATTGAATCCGCATCACATCACCCCAAACATCTTAGGGGTGTTTTGTATAGTTTTGTTGTTTGGCGGTTAAGGGGCAAAAAATTTGACAGAAGAAATAATGAACGTCTTCTTAGACAGAAAGAAGCTTATTTTATTCATTTATTTGGATCATTGGAACCACACGGTTTAAACTTGGAAAATGACTTGTCCTGTTTTATTTAGTGTATATCCCTTTAGGAGGCAAGCGGCTCCGTACATCAGCTGCAAGCATTTAACTCTAGCGCCAGTAACTTTCGGTATTACCTCTTTGTATCCTTCCCGGGAACTGCTAAGAAACGTCTGTGCAACTATGCAATGGAAATGAGATATCCTGTACAGGAAGACTATATATAGTATTTGGCATAGCTGCATTTTTTCATCCTTATGGTAGAAAGTGAATAGTTTGAAATTTTTGAATACATACAAATTGACTTCAACTGTAAGTAAAATATGGTTAAACAATTGATTGTTTATATTTATGGAATATGAAAGGAGATATAATTGTTAATGGATTTATATATATAGAAATGGGGCTGAAGAAGAACTGAAACGATCGTCCCCCTTGTTTTTCATCTATGAAGATCTCCACACCATCACACTGCGGATTCGATTACCCGTTTGGGACTTTCTATTCCATACCTTGCAGTTATACTTTGAAGATTGCTCTTAGTAGAATTTTTTGAAAATTGTACCTTTTTTAGGACTGTAAGACATAGATTGTATATAGATATATGTGTTGTATGTTATTCACTGCACCTAATACACCTTGTTTGTATAAGTTTGTGATTGATTGTATTGATACCATTAGTTTTTCCTGCACTGCCTTTCTTACCTATGGTAATAGTGCGGAGGTGTTTTCTTTGGTTACCAAACCTCCAGGTACTAGCTGGAGATCTCCTGCTATTACAACTGATCTCCAGCTGATAGAGATTAGTCCACCTGGAGAAAATGGCTGCTTTGACAATTGGACTCTGTGGCATTGAAGTCCCTCCCCTCCCCAAACCCTGCCCTCCTCAGGCTCTGCCCCAAACACCTCCCACTGGTGGCAAAGAGGGACCTGGCATCCCTACATAGAGTCCATCCTCCAAAGCAGCCATTTTTCCAGGGAACTGATCTCTGGCATCTGAAATTCAATTGTAATTCTGCAAGATCTCCACGTACCAACCACGAGGTTGGCAAGCCTAGTTGATGCACAAAAGAATTGTTCCTTGCTCCCTCCTAGATATAGAATAGAAAAGGGCTTTGTAAACATGTATGAATCATTTTTGCACCATTTAATTGTTTCCAATATTAACATTTGTTTTTGAAGATAAAGAAGAATAGTTGGTTTTTATACGCCACTTTTCTCTACTGTAAGGAGTTTCAAAGTGGCTTACGGTCACCTTTCCTTCCTCTCCCCACAACAGACACCTTGTGAGGTAGGTGGGGCTGAGAGAGTTCTGAGAGAACTGTGACAGGCTTCATGTGGAGGAGTTCTCCCAATTAGAGTCCCCCACTCTTAATCACTACACCATGCTGGCTCTCTTTGCCTTAACTTGTCTTTGTTCTCCATTTGCTGGAGACATCAACACAGTTTGGGCTGCAGCTTGTGTGTTTCACACTCATTTGGATACATTTTCCAAGGACTGTATCCATGCAAATGGAATTGCATCCACCTATGTCACTACTGCACAGTCAATAATTATATTCTCTGCAACTGTGTTAAAATCCATCTTCCAAAATGAATTATCTTTAATATAGATTCTATCTTTTGTTGTTCTCATTAATGAATTCTGAGTATAGCTGGCCAGCATAGTTTTATTGCTTGCAACTTAGCTATTTTTTTAGCTCAAACCCTTGGCCATTTTAGGCCATTTGAGCATGATCAGTGAGTTCTTTGGCTCCGTGTGTATCTATAGGCAGTGAAAGATCAACAATACTACCAGCAATTTAAGTTATTTTTATATTGCTAAGTAATATTGTGAAGTCATTGTCAGCACAAAATACATTTTTAATTCACGATACCCTATAAACCATTCTTTTCCACTCCCATTTGTGATTTAGGAAATGCAAAAAAGAAAAACAAAGAATTGTAATATGTGTTCTCTTTCCACCCCACAATGATTTGCAGATGGAGTTTGTCACGATTGAATGGCAATGCACAGTCCTGCTACACATGTTTTTACTTTTGCAGAACCATGGACATGAAGGGGAGTTTAACAATGAAAAGGAATATAATCAGATTGGCTTGAATACCTCTCCTCATCTGTGCTTCAGCCAAATATAAAAATGTAAAATGGGATGAAAGGTATGAGATCAACTATTTGCTTTAATTCAAGGAAGACATTCCACTTCTGTCATTTGGACAGCGGATGAAGCCAGCCCAGGAGGCAACAAGCAAGCTGTCTCTGTTCTTATAAAAGATCAGCCTTGCACTCTTCATATATAAAATACCTTACACAAATTTCTCTGTGAGCAAGTTAAATGTGCTAATCCAAGCAGAGCAAAAAGTTGAGAATGGGAAAGGGAGATGTAGTCACATTTTATATCAGCATTTTACATAACCACTTCATTTTTTCTATAATCCCACCCACCAACCCTCAGGTGAGGGAAGAAACTGTTGTTTAATGGAAGGAGGAGCATAAGGAATGCTTTATGCTCTCTGGCTGCCACATCTAACTGTGGGGGGGATTGCTAGTAGGTAAAAAATAGAATGAACACACAGTCACTCTAACAAACTTTACAAAGGAGTTCATGGGATATATTTATACTTCACTTTTGACCCCCAGTAAAGACCCCCAAATGGCCTGCAATAGCATTATCCTCTCCTCCATTCATTTTATCCTCACAATTAGGACTGTTGATTCGGTTCAGCCCGAACTGAAAATCAGCCTAATTTCCCCTGATTCGGTGGTTTTTAGTTCGGGAGGAACCGAACTCAAAACTGGCGGGCAACCGGGGGGGGCCGAATTCAGCGAGTTCGGGAGTTCATGAATAAATTTGGCAAATTCGGGGCCATCAGTAAGCAGCATAACCGTCAGTAAGCAGCATTCTCCTCCCCCGGCCAATCGGTGGCCAAGCTGGGTCTTCTTCTGCCCAATCAGTCAGGATTGAGTACTGGAGGAATCAGCTGATGTGCGGCCCGGCCAGGGAGAGAGAGAGAGAGAGAGCGAAATCCTCGTGTGTGTGTGGAGGGGTGCTTGTGCACATTCGCTCCTTTCTGTGCAGGGGTGTATTTTTTGGGGTACAGACACAAAACTTTCACTGGAGCTTCAGATGAAGCTTCTTAAGATACCCCCCAAGTTTTGTAAACATTGGGTCAGGGGGTCCCGAGATATGGGCTCCCCCTTCTTCTTTCCATGGCTGCAGGGGGCGCATTTTTGGGGGTACAGACCCCAAACTTTGAGCGGAGTTTCATACCAGTGTTCTTAAGATAGCCCCCAAGTTTTGTAAACATTGGGTCAGGGGGTCTTGAGATATGGGCTCTCCCCCTTTTCCCTCCCCCCTTTTTCCATTTATGTGGCTTCAGGGGGTGCTTTTTTGGGGATATAGCCCCCAAACTTTTAGCATAGCTTCAGACAATTATTCTTAAGATACTACCCAAGTTTTGTAAAGATGGGTTCAGTGGGGGCAGAAATATCGCCTCCCCCCTTTTCTCTTTCCATGGCTGCAGGGGGCGCATTTTTGGGGGTGCAGATCCCAAACTTTGAGCGGAGTTTCAGACCAGTGTTCTTAAGATACCCCCCAAGTTTTGTGAACATTGGGTCAGGGGGTCCCGAGATATGGGCTTTCCCCTTTCCCCTTTCCCCTTTCCCCTATTCCCTATTGGGATGAATGGATCAGCCGATCCTGTGCATCTTCTCCAGAGCAAAACGTCCCGTGCCTAATTGGAATCATCTTGGATTACAAGTCCTCTTCAGCCCCTCTTGATGGAACAGAAGACAGCCACAGTAAGACCCCTTTGGGGGCTTTAATCTATAATTTTTCTCCTGTGTATGTGTGTGTGTGTGGGGGGGAAAGCAGAGTCTGTGTGTGTGTGGGGAGGGAGCAGTTTCTGTGGGTGGGGGGGAAGCCAAAGGGGGCTATCGTCGGTTCTGCCTGGGGTGTGTGTTCCCCCTCGAGTCTCTCACTCCCTGGTTTGAGGGGGGAGGTTTCAGTTGTGTGTTGCAAAGGTGTTGTTTAACAAGGTTGTATTGTTTTGCAGTTGTTTTGCAGTTGCTTTGCAAATTTCTCAGCTGTTGTCGGGGCTGGGAGCTTTGTGCGTGGGCGGCAAGCTCTGCTGAGAGATGCACATTAAGGGTGGGGGGACCCCTTTCAGGGCCCATATCTCAGCCCCCCCTGACCCAATCTTTACAAAACTTGGGGAGTCTTTCAATAAACGTCCTTTGAAACTCTGCCGAAGGTTTGGGACCTCTAACCCCAAAAATGCCCCCCCCAGAGCCGCGGAAAGGTGCGATTGTGTTTTTAATGGCTTTATTCGGCCAATTTTTTTTCCGAACATTGAATTCCCGCCGAATTGAATGGATCCGAAGTGGGGGAGTTCGGACTTCGGCATATCCCGAATCTAAACGGGCTGAATTCGGCCGAATCCGAACTATTCCGAATTTTTTTTAATTCAACAGCCCTACTCACAATAACAACCCTGTGAGGTAGGTTAGGTTGAAAGGGGCTGATCCAAGATTGCCCAGTGAGCTTTTGTGGCAGATTGGGGATTTGCTCTTAAGATATTTTAACATAACTAATCATATCATGAGATCAGAATCTGCTATAATCTATTGCTCAGGAGCTTCAATTATGGGTTAGCCCCTTCAAATCTCAGCTCATCCCTGAGCTCAATAGGTGGCCTCAGGCAAACCTCAAACTTTTAACCCCATGGCTTGTAGTGCAGGGACGATAAGGTTAGCCAGTCTTATAGAATTCGTATAAGGGTTACTGCAATAACTGTTGTTGAAGTGTTTTTAGCTCTCATGGGGAAAATATTAATACATACGAATTATTATAATTATCATAAAATAACAATAGAGATGATCAAATAGCATGACAGTAGAGATGTTTTGCTGTGGCGGATTGTAGGAATGAGTTATTTTAATAAAATACTTGTTTATATAAATACGAGTTTTAAATGGATAGGTTGAAAACCTTCTGAAATTCAAATATTGCAGTATAATCCTCCTAATTTCTCCCTCCTAAGTCCCTTGAAGTTAATTGGCTTGGAAAGGTATAACCCCTACAGCAGAGATGTGAAGTATTGTCAACATTCTTTTGTGATCACCAATGGGTTGGGAATTTGACGTAGCATATATGGCAATGAATGAATGACACTTGTAGGAACTCATCACTCCAAAATATATATTTGCCTCAATATGTACTGTGTGGACCTAAAAAGTGAAATTCCCTGAGGGTCAGTCTTTTCTAACTGGAAATGGCTTCCCGGGATCTCAAGTAGAGGTCTTTCCCATCATCTAATACCAGAACTTTTTAACAGGAGATGCTGGGGATTGAACCTGACACCTTCTGCATCCAAAACAGTTGTTCCTCCACTGAGCCATGACACCTCCCCTGTCAGATGGTAACAACATATTGAACCCATTACTTCTCTGCCATGCTGTAGTGTGTAGCAGGGAGACAACAGGGTATTTTAAAACAACCACGCTTATCAGTATAATCCAGAAGTGCAGATCAATCTACCTGGCTTTCTATACTATTAAAGAAAGTCATAAGCTTTAAGAGTCACCTTGATCAGCATCTCAGAAGACTATGATCATGCGTAAGAGAGTTGAAGGAGTCTATCTTCACATATTTGCAGACTTCAAAAAGCAGACAAGGAAATAGATAATGTCAGTCTCTCCCTTCCTTGTGAGGGACATAGAAATTAAGGACTGAAAGAGGCTATTAGCTTTAATTACAAAAGCAAAATAGAGCAAAGTTGTTTTCCTTCATCTGCAGGGGATTTTGGCAAATACATATTAAATGCAAGCTACTATATAAAGCACATTTTTTTTTAATCCACTGTTGTTTCTATTTGGTGAAGGTCACAGCTTTGAGATGGCACAGTGCAAGTGTAGTAAGGTATGACCAGCTATTCCACTGGGATTCTTGAACTCAAGTTAGGGGAGGAGAATTTATTTATTTATACCTCATTCTTCTCCCCAGTGGGGACCCAAAGCAGTTATTCTTCCCTCCTCCATTTTCATACAACAGCTGGCCTGTGAGACAGGTTAGGCTGAGAGTGTATTACTGGCCTAAGTTCACTCTGCAAGCTTTCATGGTAGAGTGGGGATTTGACCCTGGGTTTCTTAGTTTGACACTCTTATCTTCGACACCACACTGACCTGTAGTCCAACCCATACATGAGCTAAAAGCCAAAAGCTTTCCAAGCCAAAAGCAATTTCAGTCCTGCGCCACAGACTGACAATAAGCTGTAGCATTGCAGTGAGCTTATTCAGTGATACAGGCAGTCAGCCAGAAGTCAGCACTGCCTCCGGTTTGCTGATATTTAGCTGGTGCCCAGGTCAGCGGCTGTAGCTAGAAGGCTGTGTTGTCTTCAGAAGCCTAGTTTATGAAATAAATTACATGTTAAAAAGCCTTTTGTGGTCTATTTGTTATAACAAAACTGTTAATTGTTGGACACAATAAAGTGAATGTAAACAAGGTCACTGTGAATGACTTGAACTGATGAAAAAAAGAAAAACAAGCAAGACATGTAATATGTTTTCCTCATAGGATTTAAGAGGATTGCTGGTTGCTTTGCAAAAGATCTAGAAGAAAAGGAAGGGAAGGCACTTGCAGAATTATATTTTTCAGCAACTTAGTTTTAAAATCTTTAGTAAGCACTGTCTCCCTAAAAAGTAACATTTTCACTGAAGACCTTAGTTAGGATCCAAAGGTTTTGTTCTACTAACAGTGGAAGCTTGTTCCCATGGAAGGAACTTTCCTCAAATGAAGGAGGCTCATTTTACTGGTGGAAGTTTCTTTAGACTGCAGGAGGACTTGACTGAGCAAAACATAACTTTTGGTTCCAGCCCCTTACACAATTGTTCATTGTGCAATGTTATGGTATTTCTCATGTGTTAACCTGAAATAATCCTTTCCAGATCAACTCACCTGTCAAGAAACCCATGGGTCTTCCTTGGAACCCCAGCACGTTGCAAAAGATTCTGACGTTGCTCTAGGGCAACAGTCTTCAGCCAATGGATTGGGGACTTCAGGTGGGTTGCAGAGCCCTTCCTGCTGGGTTGCAATCCTGTAGACAGTTGCTTTTTTTGCTGGGTGGAAAGCTATATAGAAATGTCTCCTGCCTCTCTCTGCATGCATGCTGAGAAGCATGACAGTGAGGTGGGGATTCTTCCATGGCTCTGGCCCTTGGCTTATTCCTTACTATAGTACACCTACTGCTGCTTGACTTGCATTTCCTTTCCCACAATGTTTTTATTTTTGTCCTGCTATCCATGGTGCTGACCTTGACATCAGTTCCATCATGACTTTACTCTTTCTCTTCCTGCCAGGTGATTTCCTGTGATGATCTGTCAGTAAGAGGGCCGTGGCTCAGTGGTAGAGCATCTGCTTTGCATGCAGAAGGTCCCAGGTTCAATCCCCGGCATCTCCAGTTAAAGGGATTAGGCAAGTAAGTGATGCAAAAGACCTCAGCCTGAGACCCTGGAGAGCCGCTGCCGGTCTGAATAGACCATACTGACTTTGATGGACCAAGGGTCTGATTCAGTATAAGGCAGCTTCATGTGTTCAAGACCTATGATCTATGCATCCTGGGTCTGAAAAGGTTGCAAACCATTGCTCTCTGGTGCACACAGATGACGTGGTGTAGTGGCTCAGTCTGCTGCACCTTAGCATCACTCTGAGCTAGTTGGAAAATATGAACCATCTCAGGTGCACGTATTATGGGGCAAGATTGCTGGAGGCTGGCAACAGGGCAAACTCTTTGTCAGGGAGTCTGTCTGTACTACTGATCTTCTCATTAATCTTCCATGAGAGTAGCCCCCTTGGGAACCTAGAGGCTTATAATGATATGACTGTGAAAACATGACACTGCTCTTTTCCATAAAGCCCCAGAGAACTGTTCTTCCGGACCATAAAATCAAATATTCCAAAAGCAGAAAATGCAGAGACACTGATGTCAGTGGGAGGCAATGTCTTAAAGGTTTCTTTGAAGCAGCTGGGTCCAAATGACTGCAGCACTTGAAAGGTAGATCTGGCCCTACAGAGGTAGTCATTGTCAATGTCATCTATGTTTGCAGGTGCCAATGAAGCCACTAAACTGAACCTTCACTCTAACTTGGAGCTATCAAGACTTTGCAGTCTGACTGCCAATCTCAAAAATTTCAAAAATATTGTCTTCTGCTGGACAAGACCAAGAATGAGACCTGGTGGGGCCAGAGGAATGGACAAGATGTGGTGAGTCAGAACATACTCCAGTTGGAAGGAACACAGCTGGTCAGGTGTGAAACAGGGTGTAACCTGCAAGGAAGCCAAGGTTAAAACTTGAGGGCTGTTGTTGACCATCCCCCTTGTATTGGTGTCCAGGATCCCCCAACAGCCAACAGAATTGATGCCTTAAGCAATTATTTCTTACACTCCTAAGCATAACTAATATAGCACTTGGATTTACTACTGTGGGTTTAGGTGGTAAGATATGGCAATCTTCTCCTGAAGAAAAGAAGGGGGCCACACCAAGGCAAAACAAAGGCAAGGAAGCAGGAAACAAATTCTTTAATAATTTTTACAACCCTTACGCATGTCGCGTGCAGCTTCGTCAGAAGGGATATTTTAGATTCTCTTTAGTACTGTGCCCATGTGTGCATTAGGGCACCTTTAAAGATTTCCCCTGATTAAGCTGCACGCAAAACGTGTAGGGGCTGTAAAAATTATTAAAGAATTTGTTTCCCTCTGTGCCATTTGTTTCCTGGCCTTCAATCGTCTCCTGCAGCAAGAAAGTTGCGATAGTCCTCAGCTGCTAGATGGGACTGAAAAACTTTGGACAGCAAGTGCAGTATATAACTTGTGAGTATTCCTTATGCAAAACTACCAAACAAAACAACAACAACCCCCAACACACACTTGCAAGTCAAAACGTAGAATGTCAGCTAGAGAAAATGTCTAGGCCAGCATTTCCCTGTTGTGCTTAGGATTTCCTTTTTAATGATTTTTATACATGGGAGAACATCCAAAAATGTGATCCATCCCTAGTAGTTTGAAAGCATACAATCCATCCTACTTTTACAGAATATTTTGACCTGATTTCCACCTCATTCCATTCCTCCTCTGCCAACATGGGTTTCAGTGCATATCTGGGCTTGGATCCTACATACATTTTCTCGGGTGCCAGAAAGAGGCATTTCTTGCCAATGTCTCCTTCCTACAGGGGAGCTCTGTTTTCCTTCCCCGCAAGCTGCACCTAGGGATCCCCTGTCCACCAGGAACAGCATTTTGAGGGGCATTTTGGACTTCTGGGGGAGGTGGGAATCAGCAAAAAAAATTACCTCTGCCCCCACTTGTACCCACGGAAATTCTAGGCAGGAACTCAGCCCTAATGATACTTCTGGCCTAACTGCCAGTTCTACACAGCAAGTGACTCACTATTGACATCCTAAGCTGCGTATATTATGAGTACTTCACTAATTTACTTCACGTTACATCTAATTTCCCTTTTAATGGACACAAATATGGCAGTCAGGCAGAAAGAAAGGTAGACAAAATAAAATTAGTGGTTGTATTGCTGTGTAATAATATGCAGTTCAGTTCCTCGGATTGGCAGCAATACTTTAAACAGATACAAATTTTTACTGACTGGATTCAAAGGTAGATATAATAATGGGCTACATGTTTCACTATGAAACATTTGGAGGGAGGGTTATGGAAAACTGCAAACAACTCTTTAAAGTTTTTTTTCCTCCAAAAGATCAGTGTAAGGAGAACTCCAAAGCGAACTTTGTTCCCTTTGATTAGGAAGCTTACAAAGGCTTGGCATTTGCGCAAGTGACCCCAGCCACCAAAGCAAAACACATGCAGTCTGTTAGCAATGAAAATTGCATTCAACAGCAAATGGTTTCTAAGGAAACCAAGCTGAGGACTCAGCTCATGAGCCAGCTGTGCTTACTGCTGCTGCGGAGAGCTGTTCGCCTGTCACATGAAATTCCGTTTTCTTGCTCTCGTGTCTGCAGAAGGGATTATTAACACATGGGCAATTTCTAACCACACTTTTAGGATTTTTTTTTGAAATAAAAAAGTGTCAGAACTGCACTTATTAGAGCAACGCATGTGTGTATCAAACAATTTTGGCTGAAGCTTGGTTTTCCTAGTAAGCTGCATAGTTCAAGTTCCATTTTTTTAATTAAACAGATTCAAGGGGGGGAAAGAACATGATGGCATGCAACAAAGACTTACAGTGCATTCCTAAGGAGAGTTACTCCAGTCTAAGCCCTTTCATTTTGATGGGCTTAGACCGGAGTAACTCTCCTTAGGAACGCACTATTAGCATACAGCACGAAAGGGGAAGTTAGTAGGATTCCTGCCTGGGAGAGAAGAAAATTAAGTTCACTTATTTATATGTTATTTGAATTGATGAACCAAAAATTTGATCTGTTGGATCAAGAATTCCACTTCAATTTGAAACCAGGCAAAAGTTCAGAACTGAAATTCCACTTTGAAATTCTAAAAACATGTTCCTTTAAAAAAAATGGGACGGAATTAGTCTAAGGGATGTACAAAGCAGTCAACGGAAACTTCTTACTATTACAGATTAAAAACATCAAAGTGTAAGTTACTAAAACACATTTACAAAGAGGAAGTTTTAAAATGGAGTGGGGAGGTATACTTTCTAAGGTGGTGGGGCAACATTTCAAAAATAACGTATCTGCTTCCCAGGCAGAAGGTCCCAAGTTCAGTTTCTGGCATCTCCTATTAATAGGATCAAGATAGAGGTGATGTGAAAGACTCTGTCTGAGACCATGGAGAGCAACACTCAAGTCAGAGCAGTGCCAGGGTTGAACCTGGGATGTTCTGCATGCCAAGTAGATCATCTACCACTGAGCCACAGCCCATCCTTGCTGGGTACATTACTTGTACGAGTGTCCTGTGGGCACCTTCCATATGTACGAGCCAACCTGCCCACTCTACTAAGGGCCAGGCACATAGACTACTCAAGCTCTATTGAAAAGTGCTTTATGACTATTGAGAAATATTTGAAAAAAATGTTTCTAGCCCTCATGCTTGCAAAATTAAGATTTGTAATGTATGACAGACAAGTATTTCACTTGGCTGCTATTCTGACTTCACATGCGATGTGTAAGGCAACTGTCAAAGAAGAAAAGCTGTCCACTGTACAATTAACACAAGCCCAAGCATTCTGAAGAACAAGTTTTCCCCTAAAAGGTTTTTTTAAAGCTAGAAATCGCTTTGTAACATTTCAATTAATAAGGCGCTTGGAGCTAAGAAATCAGTATACCCAGGTCTTTGTAAGACACAGATCAAACCTTAATGTTCTTTCCCCATACCCTGAAACAGGCTCCACGCTGGGGATCACTGTTCTATTCTGAGACCCTGGGTTAAATCTCGCCCAGATTTTCACAGGCACTAGTTATTCCTTCCTTCCTTCCTCCCTCCCTCCCTCCCTCCATCCATTCATTTATTGAAAGATTATGCAGGTCGCATCACCTTCAAAGGATTAGAGAGAAATTTTGATCTATTGGGCATTGTTTAGTTGTTATGGCTTTTTTTAGAATTTTCAGTCTTTGTGTCATATAGCAAGCATTGAAAATTGTACATGATATGTCAGATTTGAAAAATCATAGTTGCAGTACGAAGGACACTTTCCTCTGAGCAGTCCTACTTAGGGTTGCTCTCCATGTCTCCCAACTGATTTACAAACTTCCATGTGCCTACAACTTCCACCTATAGTATACAACTGGAAGCAGCATATTTTCACAGTAAGCTCCTGCCCTGTAAAACCCTTGTTTATTTGTGTAAAAGTGGCAATCTTCCTTCCACAAACACATCCCGAAAAACTAAGCATTTTATAATACCATTTGTTCTCCAGAAACATTTTTAGTACAGAATGGTTTGCTATGCTCCTTCATTCAGAGGAGAGAGGACTGTTGCCAACTGCCATTGAATATGTTCTCTGACTATCTTATTTGAATTGCGCACTGACAGAAGAAATTATAGAATGAAGCTTGAAAGCAGATGGCGTTGTTTGCAACCATAAGAAACTTACTAATGGGAAAAATCTGCAGCTCGATGGGAGTGATACTCTCCATCTGTGTGAATGGGCTATGGAAGTAAGAAGCATGGGCTTCTCAATGCGTCCACCTTTAACAATTAATGGCATGTAAACTGCATTTCAATAGCCACCAAGGCTGCTCACCTTGAGAGAATCTTTCTAGTTGGCCTCCAACGTTCTATTGGCACCTCACTATGGTGTTACAAAAGAGTTAGTATTCTGTTACAAAAGAGTTAGTATTCTGTTTTAAGAGTATTCTTCTAGCATGTAGGTCATGTGAGCTTTCTCCAGCCAAGCTTGGGAGCTAATGCCACCCTGGGTAGTGATTTTTTTTTTGCACATTTGTTAACTGCTTCTCCCTGCAGTTTGAACTTTGTGTAAGCCCTACGGATGCCCACAGAAGCCTTTTCTGACCTGGTGCAGGGAGGACTAGGAGCTAAAATATCTGAATATGTGATCCATTGGTTGGCCAAGACCTCCAAGATTACAGAAGAGATCGGGGGCTGGTTAGGCATTACTAGAGAAGTCCATTTCTGAGTCAGCGGCCGGGGATGGCGGGAAGGAGGCGCCACTGTGGTGCCTCCTAACCTGTTTCCCGAGTGCTGACAACTTGAAAAAAGCCTTTTAAAGGCTTTTTAAATTTTAAACAGGGCTTTTTGCCCCATAGAGAACAGTGAAGCTGCATCTGCAAAAAAGCAGGCACAGCACTGCCATTCCTGCCACCAGCATGCCGGGCTGAAAGGGGACAGGGAACTGCCTAAAAGCAGCACCTCCCCACGGCATGCCCCGGGAACACCCCCTGGGATGCTGGAATGCCCCCTGGAATGCCAGCGTGGAACTTTACACTGGTGGGGTGCTGGCAGAAGGCCCCATTGGTGTCCTGGGGTGGTGCTGCCGCATCAGTGCCAAGAGACCAGCGTCTGGGCCTCCTCGCTGGCATTGGGGCCACTTATGGCAGCGTAAGTAGCCCGGATTCCAGCGTGGGGGCTCCCAACACTGGCGTAGCCCTTTCCTGGCCTCCTGAGGACTTTTGTCCTTAGAAGTCAGGAATGCACTGTCAGTTGGAGATATTTAGAACTTCATATTTAAGGTGTTTTTTGGTCCTCCGGGGCAACTGGTTTGGCCACTGTATGAACGCCAACTAGATGGACAACTGGTCTGATCCAGTAAGGTAACTCTTATGTTCTCATGCTATCAGCACCATGCCAGATATTCCATGCATTTATTTCCTTGCATCTACAGTACAATAATTTAATTTAATACTGCTTAACTCAGTGAAATTGTAAGGTGCAAGACTTGTGATAAAATGTGAAGTAATTTAAAAACAAATTGCTAAATTGTTAAAGAGCCATTTTCTAAAATGTTTTACTTTTGTCCTCATATAGCATTTTGATTTTTTTAAAATTGCCAACTTGGTTGCATTTTCCATCCCTCTACTTTGCTCCTCCAAAATTTGATGACAAAATAAAGATGATATTCATCTTGGATGACATTTAACAAATTATAAAAACAAGACAACAGATGCCATTTGGGTGTGGATACAGAAAATATGAGGGAAAGAAATTAAACAGAAGATTTTAATTACATTTTTGACACTCTTTTCAAATCTACTTCAAGATATATGAATAAGCACAGGAAAGTTGGACATTGGAAGTTGGGGGCCATTTTCTTAAAAATAAATGGATATCGTAACTTCAGGAGGCTAACTGTATACTACATGGAAATCCATGTAACAGATTATCTACCACCATAACATGTTGGAAAACAGAAATTGACAGCAGAGAAACAGTGATGGGTAATGATAAGGTATTAGAGGTTATCCCCACAAGTTATCCCCACAAACAGTCCCCACCCACCCTGACACATACATGCTAGGTTCCAAATATGTTCTCATGCTTAGAACCCTAAAGCTCTCCAAAAGTTTGCAAAGGACATTTTATTAATCAATTAGAGAAAGATATACAACATACTATTGAAGATATTGTGTGTGTGTGTGTTTGAGTGTGTGTGTGTGTGTGTGTGTGTGTGTGTGTGTAAAGTGCCTTCAAGTCGCAGCCGACTTATGGCAACCCCTTTTTGGAGTTTTCATGGCAAGAGACTAACAGACTAACAGAGGTGGTTTGCCAGTGCCTTCCTCTGCACAGCAACCCTGGTATTCCTTGGTGAAATCCCATCCAAATACTAACCAGGGCCGACCCTGCTTAGCTTCTGAGATCTGAAGAGATCACGCTAGCCTGGGCCATCCAGGTCAGGGCACTGAAGATATTAGTGAGATGAATATCAGCCTTACATAACTTGTGACTCACCGTGCCAAAGCAGCACACCTGCTATGTATGGTGGGCCATCAGGAGTGCAAGAAACATCCTACTTTTATTGTCTGCCTGCTAAAAAAAAATGAAGGGAGGGGGCAAACCACAGATGTGCACTGGATCCATGACCTGTTTTTAAAGGGCATCTGGCTAATCACTGCTGAAGATTTTTTTAAGTTTTAAAACAATAAGCTTTTAATACCATTATTAGAAAATCAAGCACTGAAATATATAAAGGTAATTACAGTCAGGTACATTTTAGTTTTCTAGTCAAACATATCAAAAGTCCCCAGCCATGTCAGAAGTCCAAAGCAAGTTTTGAAGAGACTAAGCTAGAAATTAAAGATGTGATGCAGTTATGGAAAACCATAGTCAAGACCAGACAAACTTGTACAGAGCATGGAAAACAAATTACCGTATTTTTCACTCCATAACACGCACCTGACCCTAACACGCACCTAGTTTTTAGAGGAGGAAAACAAGAAAAAATCTTGTTTTCCTCCTCTAAAAACTTGTGTTATGGAGGACGGCACGAGCCGGAGTTCCCCGTCCCGCCTCCCAGCTGGGAGGCGGGAGGGGCACACAGAGCCAGCTGCCTGCTCTGTGTGCCCCTCCGCCTCCCTGCTGGAGTTTAAAGACCCCCCCCCCGGGCTTCCCAGGACCGGCTGCTGCAGAAAGAGAAGCAGATAGGAGCAAGGGAGAGACAGAAAGAGAGAAAAGAATAGGAGAGACGGAGAGCTAGAAAGAAAGAAACAGATAGGAGAGAGGGGGAGACAGGAGGAGAGAAACAGATAGGAGAGAGGGGGAGAAAGGAAGACAGAAACAGAAGAGAGGGAGAGACAGAAAGAGAAAAACAGATAGGAAAGGGGGAGAGGGAGGGAGAGAAAGGAAGGAGAGGGTCTGAGGGAAAGCAGGAGGAAAGGATGCTTCAGGCTGGCGCGCAGGACCGGATCCGGCCCCTTTGCACCGGGAAGGGAGGGAAGGCACCTTCAGGCTGGGTGTGCGAGGTGGCAGCCGCCTCCGTGCACCAGGAAGGGAGGGAAGGGGCCTTCTGACTGGACACGCGAGGCAGCCGCTTCCTGGGACCGCGGGGGGGGGAGGCAGCATAGAGGAGTTTAAAGACCCCCCCCCCGCGCTTCCCGGTCCCGGGAAGCGCGGGGGGGGGAGAGGTTAAACTCCTCTGCGCTGCCTGCCCAGGCAGTGCAGAGGAGTTTAAAGACACACACCCCGCGCTTTAAAGCCGCCAACCAGCTGGGCTGTGGGAGACCCCTGCCGCCCCCCAGTGCAGCAGCAGCATCCTTTAAAGCCGGCTCCCGGGGCGGCCGGCTCCGCGCCCCGCTGCTGCTGCGCTGGGCGGCTGGGAGGGACATTCGCTCCATAACACGCACCGACATTTCCCCTCACTTTTCAGGAGGAAAAAAGTGTGTGTTATGGAGTGAAAAATACGGTAGATGAATTTATTATGCATACTATACAGTGTGTTGGTAAGGAAGATTTTTGACTGACTCTGATGTTAGCTAGGGATGTTTCTTTATCATGTCATTACAGGTGCCACAAATTTTGTGGCAAACATACCATTTTCAAGAGCTGCAAACACTCATGAGCTTACCCTTGGATCTCCTGCACAGTAGGTGAAATAGATTCTCTCACGGGGTCAGGGATGGTTGGGTCAAGCAATTAAATGGGCTAGCCAGGTCTCATCAGATCTCAGAAGCTCAGACCTGGACAGTACTTTGATGGGAGACTACCAAGGACACCCAGGGTTGCTATGCAGAGGCAGGCAATGGCAAACCACCTCTGCTCAGCGATTGCTTCGAAAACATTATGGGGTCATCATTAGTCAGCTGTGACTTGGCAGCACGTACCACCACGGGGGGGGGGGGGTATGACTATGACAAAAATGTGAATGCATGAAAGAATGTTGATAACTCAAACTTAGATGAACAGAAATAGCAAAACTTTCAGGTCTTATTGATAATCACTGACAGTTTGTTCACTCTTTATATGAACAATTGACTGTGCAGCAGCCCATAACAGAGACAGGTCTGGGAGGAGAGGTAGGTGTCCCCCCCCCCCCCAGCTGTGTGAGGATGCGAACGCATGATATGCTTCCAATTGTGCCATACTAAAGCAGTTGAATACATGAAAAGTAGCTCCCTTCCCAGCAGGCTTGCACTGATTCCAAACTGCTGTGCAAAAAAATTAGTGCCCTGCTTATGACTGGCAAGCAGAACATGATCCAAACTAGTGAGTGTTCCAGCATCCCTATATATCATATGTTGTCGTTTCCAGCCATCTCAGTTCACCTCATATTTTTTTGCTGACTCTTTTGTTTCTTTTATGCCAATTTCATACCATTTATATGCCACTTATTTAGATGCTTTATGTGTGTGCCGTTGATTCAAAACTGACATCAAAAGAAGGTTGAAAATGTGTCATTTTGATGGCAAAAATTCAGCATGAGGAAAGAGAAAATCAAGATGCATGGTTTCACATCTCACAAGGGAGAAACTAAACTGAAACAGGGATTCTGAAATTGAACCTGACAGTTTTCTAAATTCATTCTTATCCTTATGTTTAGCTGGCTCAAAATGTCTTCCATCAAAGTACTACTAAAGAAAAATAATAATGAAAGCGATATTTAGTTTTATTTCCTTTTAACTGTGTGTAAGTATTTATGTATATTTATAGTCAGTAGGGAGTCACTATTCACAAAATCTAGGTTGTCAGCTTGTTCTACACAACCAGATTGCTAAGCATCAAAATACTTTCAACACCTATTTTTATGCTAAGTAAAACACCAAACAATACAGAATTTAAAATACAAGTGTCGGTGATATTCTTCTCCCATCATTTCACGTACTATTTTTGCCCTCTCCTGCATCCTCCTCTTATGTCCTTCAAATGTCAGGTACCAGTTTGGATTGCTATAACAAACCAAAATGTCACCTGAAGGTTTTCCCCTGCCACATCTATTAATCTGTTAATGTTTTCAGAAACATCTACCCTACCCTGTGAGGCCCCATTGTATATGGGTTTTTTATGTACATGGAGGGGTCACAAATACCAATTACCGTATATACTCGCGTATAGGCCGAGTTTTTCAGCCCAAAAAAAGGGCTGAAAAATTCCAACTCGGCTTATACGTGGGTCAATATGGTAGGTGGAGGGAGGGGGGAAACTTACCGCCCCCGCCTCCAGCATGCCTTCCCCCGGGCCAGGAGCGGCCTGCGCAGCCTCCTGCACGCCGGGGGGACCGCTGCCGCCGCCTCCAGCGTGCCTTCCCCCGAACCAGGAGTGGCCTGCGCAGCCTCCTGCGCTCTGGGGGGGCTGCGGCCGCCAGCTGATCGCCGCCTCTCCCGGTAAGTAGGGGGTTCAGGGGCTCATCCCCCTCCCCCCCTAGGGTGGCGCTGGGGTCGGGGTGGGTCTGGAGGGCCCGGGAGGCCAGGCGGGAGGGCGACCCAGGGGTTGTATAAGCCGACCCTCGGCTTATACACGAGTGCCTAATTTTCCCCCATTTTTGGGGTGAAATTAGGCACCTCGGCTTATACGCGGGTCGGCTTATACGCGAGTATATACGGTAGACAGATGACAGACATATCCCCCATGAATTTGTCTAAAACACTTTCAAAGCTATCTAAACCAGCAGCCATCCCTGTCAGAGCCAAGCTAAGAAGTGTTACACCTAGGGTTGCCAGAAGGAGAATTTGAGGAGCGGGGACAATTTCTTCGGAATTGTGTCAATGCACAATGTCACTTTTGTCACAACAGCAGAAGTGATGTCATTGTCTTGGAGCAACTCTCTAGGATTCACCCAAAACTCAAGTGGCAGAAGGTAGGGGGGAGGGGTTGATGAGGGTCTCCCAATGTGGAAGAAGATCTGCCGCCATAGTTATATAAGAAGTGTTGCTTGAGACCAAGATTAAGATAATTCATACAATGGTATGAGCCATCACTATGTATGGATGTGAAAGTTGGACAATGAAGAAAGCTGAGAGGGGGAGAAATGATTAATTTGAAACGTGGTGGTGGAGAACCACCACCAAAAAAAAAAAAGATAAGCAGGTTCTACAAATTAAGCCTGAATTTTCCCTAGAAACTAAAATGTCTAAACTAAGGTTATTGTGTTTTTGGTCACATCATGAGAAGACAAGGCTCACTGGAAAAGATAATAACACTAGGAAAAGTTGAAGGCAGTAAAAAAAGAGGAAGATTCATTGATGAGATGGATTGGCTCAATAGCATCATATAATGGGGGAGGGGGGAGATTCTGCCACAATAAAAACATTTTGACAGACAGACAGACAGACAGACAGACAGACAGACAGACAGACAGACAGATAGATAGATAGATAGAGCAGTCTTCAAGTTTACAGAACCCGAGCAAGGCTATTAACGATAGAAAATTTTGGAGGTCATTAATTCATAGAGCTGCTATAAGTCAGAAATGACTTGATGGCACACATTATGATATCATTTTATTCCATTCCCAATCATTCTTAACATGGAATAAGGCATTTTTTCTCCTCCACCACATACTAGGGCTGAGGGAAGCACCAAAACATTCAGCAACTTTATCTGTTTGCTTTCATTTTAGTTCTTTTCTTGTTGCCTGTAGCAACACTCATATTTTTTTTAATGTTTGGAGACAATCTATATAGATTTATTCAAAAGCTTTCATAAGTACCCTTTATTACACTTAACCAGGATAGATAGGTGTGAAGGTTATTAAACATGACACTAAAGTGCATACATTTTCTGGCAAAGTTTCCATTGAGGTCTGTGTATAAAAATAAAAACACTGTTAACATGAAATAAACAGTTTAGTCCTGGGATGTGCTGTGTCTGAACATTTCTGAGAAATGTTGCTAGCATTATTGAAACTCTTTGAGTTTCACTAAAATACCTCTGATATCTTACTTGAGAAGTAAGTATTTAGGAAGCCTCTAAGGCTAAAGTATTATATCCTACAAGTCTATATACCAGGGGTGTCAAACAAGGCCCACAGGCTGGATCCGGCCCCTTGAGTACTCTTATCCGCCCCACGAGCCAGCCAAGGCAACCACCACCACCCCACTCTCAATCTGGGCTGACAAGTTATGGCCTGGCCTGACCAAGTGACATTTATGTCATATCCAGCCCTCGTAACAATTGAGTTCGACACCCCTGCTATATACACTTACTAGGCAGTAAGTTGACCTTGCAGAAATGTACTTAATAGTAAATATGCATTGAATAATGTTGACTGGCAGTGCAATCTTCAAGAGGGGGGGGGATCGGCTTACGAGCCGGCATGACCTCTGCATCAGCATTAGTGCCACTTGAGGCATGAAAATGAGTACGGTAAAAATCTTTCTGGATTAGAACTTCTTTGCAAAAGAATAGATAAATTTATAGCAAGATGGAGGAAGGTGAGGGGGAAGTCTCTTATTTGAATATCTTTTCATTAATAGATGAATATGCTTTTCGATGATGCTGTTAAAAAAAATTATTGTATGATTTATAAAATGAATGTGTTGTTGAAAAGTACCAGACAGTAAAATATTTTAAAAAATAATAAAAATTTTATGGAAAAAAAAGAAAATGAGTATGGTAATAATGCCGGTGCAGAGGGACTTATGCTAGTGTTGGAGAGCCATGCAGCAGCACAAGGCAGGGGGACCGGGGGAGCCTTGCTGGCAGTGTTTCTCCGGTGCAGGGGATCATGCCAGTGCCAAAGGGGGATGTTCCTGGGGGCGGGGATGACTTTAGTCAGCTTCCTGAGACCTTTCACCCCAGGAATGCCCCCTTTTACTGGCATGAACATGCGTGTGCAAAATGGAGCAAAATTGGTTTATTAGCTAAGACCCATAGTGGCTAAACAGAAGCTCCATGTTCAGAGACATTGCACTTCCCAAGAGAGGGGAGATGTATTACCCAAGCATGGAAGCTATTAGGGAAGGGAGAGATAAACACTAGTGTGGCGTAGTGTTTAGAGTATCAGGTTATCTGAGGTACCTAGGTTCAAATCCCCATTTTACCATGAATCTTGTTAAGCCTAGTCATGCTCTCAGTCAGTGATTATGAAGATAAAATGGGCTTTACAAACTGCTTTAAAAAAAAGTTCAGTATGAAACTGAAAAGCCCATGAGATACTGAATCCAGACCCTCTAAATAAAGAATCCAGACCCTCTAAATATCTTTCACTGTATATTAACCATCATCATTAAATCCTCTCTGGATCATTTAAAATCTGATTTTTTCTGGCTTTCAGCTGCTTAGAAACTGTGACTTTGCCTCCTAGATTCTTTAGCAGTGGCTTCACTAGAGTGGCTAATTATGAAATCAGACTCGCAACTGTGTGGTTGACCTAAGCAAGTTTGCTTAAACACCATTTGGCATGCCCACCTATAAAAAATATGGAATCTCTCTCTCTGTATGTGTGAGTGTGTGAGTGTATATATATATCTATTGGTCAAAATGCTGCAGAAAAACTGAACAACTCTGGAATTCTGCCACTTTCAGTTGATCCTTCACAGCATGCACACTTGGCTCTGTTGGAATACAATGCAGTTGTTTGCTATATTTAGCCTGCAGCTTCCAGCTTCCCCATCAAACTGATTGAGGAATGTTAAGTCAACCACACATACAGACGACAATTTGCATTTAATGTACTGTAACCTCCATTACACGATAGTGCTGGAATGCCTGTTAATAATGAAAGGCCAAATGTAATTGACTGGAGTATCTGATTGCTTGCCAGACCCTTTGTTAGCAATTCGTAGTTATGTTAAATTGATGTTTCTCATTTCCTTGCAAATGGGATCA